>NC_090376.1:44129156-44329156 GCF_036365525.1 Heterodontus francisci | reverse complement strand
CTTAACGTGATAAAGCTTGTGTGCATAAGTTTGGAGGGGGGGGGGGGGGACGGGAGGGGTGGGGGCGGAGAAACACAATAAAACGGAGGCACTCACGTCTTCACTAACAAATAGTCATTTTCTTTAAGTATAATTCTGCCTCTTTCATTACTACCCCGATTATCAGTAGTCTAGTGGATAAAGTAACTGCAGCTGTGTAAATGTTACATAATAGCAGATAAATATAGCACGCTGAATGGCACACTTCAGGATCCTGACGCACTTACCAATAATGAACACTTACTGCCTCGCCATTGTTGAATCGTATAATACAATGACCTGTTTCCTGAGGCAGGATTGTCCGAAAGGTGTGCATTACTGTACCTCATAGAAACCGAATTAAAAATAATAACGTGTATAATTCAAAACAGTACTCGCAAACTCCGATCTATATGCGTAAAAAGGCAATGAGTGCAAGGTGACTTTATAACTTACCGCTCCGATATAGATAGCGAAAATTGTCATTTTAACATGAAAGCAGTTGAGCAGATCTCTACTGTATTTTTAAATAACGTAGTTCTGACCGTTTAGAGTTGACAGTTTTATAATCTCACAGCGCATTCTTTAGTGTCCTTCATTGATGTGAATACCTTATGGTACAGGATATTCAGCCAATGAAGTGACTGAGTTTTCACATACTTTAACGCGTTGAGTGCTTCCTGAGGTCTCAATGGCGAGATACCACCCCCCCTCACCCACCTCCCCCCCCACCGCAGACTGGACAAATACAGGTGTAAGGGGCAATCCGTTAGCTGAGGGACGGTGCTTGACATTTTCTTCCTTCTCACGGTGTCAGAGCCACTTCCTACATTGATGGGACAGTGATAAGGAATATCAAACGTCAGAAAGCCGTGTATAATCTCTGAACCAATCTAGATATAACAATTTGAGCACTTTGCCAGATATTTCTGAACTTCTACATTTACAGAAATAAAAATAAATTTGTTTATCCACCTTTCACGGTCTTAAAAGAATCGAGTGTGATTTGTGGATATCTGGATCCATAGGGGTATCTCTGACCGGCGGCCAGCATCTTATGCTGCTATCTTCATATTGTATTGAAATCAGGACGCCCAGGGCTGTTTAAAACTGACTAAAACAGCATGTCGAGCATGCTGCTGAACGTAATTGGCGCTAAGTAAGAGAAATCCTGCTGAATACTTGACAAAAACAGAAGTGAAACATTAATGCGATCGGCTTCAACAGGGTAAGGTGAACAAACGTTCCTCTTTTCTGAATTCGTATTTGATTATTATGGGTAGGACCAGGTCTGAGGTTTTGGGATGTGGGGAGGGGTGCTGGAAAAGGGATTTGATTATTATGGGTAAAACCAGGTCTGAGGTTTGGGATGTGGGGAGGGGTACTGGTACAGGGATTTGATGATTATGGGTAGGACCAGATCTGAGGTTTTGGGATGTGGGGAGGGGTACTGGTACAGGGATTTGATTATGAGAGGCAGGACCAGGTCTGAGATTTTGGGATTTGGGGAGGTGTACTGGTAAAGGGATTTAATTATTATGAGTAGGACCAGGTCTGAGGTTTTGGGATGTGGGGAGGGGTACTGGGACAGAGATTTGATTATTATGGGTAGGACCAGGTCTGAGGTTTTGGGATGTGGGGAGGGGTACTGGGACAGAGATTTGATTATTATGGGTAGGACCAGGTCTGAGGTTTGGGATTTGGGGAGGGGTACTGGTACAGGGATTTGATTATTATGGGTAGGACCAGGTCTGAGGTTTTGGGATGCGGGGAGGGGTACTGGTACAGGGATTTGATTATTATGGGCAGGACCAGGTCTGAGGTTTTGGGATATGGGGAGGGGTACTGGTACAGGGATTTGATTATTATGGGTAGGACCAGGTCTGAGGTTTTGGGATGTGGGGAGGGGTACTGGTACAGGGATTTGATTATTATGGGTAGGACTAGATCTGAGGTTTTGGAATGTGGGGAGGGGTACTGGTACAGGGATTTGATTATTATGGGTAGGACCAGGTCTGAGGTTTTGGGATGTGGGGAGGGGTACTGGTACAGGGATTTGATTATTATGGGTAGGACTAGATCTGAGGTTTTGGAATGTGGGGAGGGGTACTGGTACAGGGATTTGATTATTATGGGTAGGACCAGGTCAGAGGTTTTGGGATTTGGGGAGGGGTACTGGTACAGAGATTTGATTATTATGGGTAGGACCAGGTCTGAGGTTTTGGGATGTGGGGAGGGGTACTGGTACAGGGATTTGATTATTATGGGTAGGACCAGGTCTGAGGTTTTGGGATGTGGGGAGGGGTACTGGTGCAGAGATTTGATTATTATGGGTAGGACCAGGTCAGAGGTTTTGGGATGTGGGGAGGGGTACTGGTACAGGGATTTGATTATTATGGGTAGGGCCAGGTATGAGGTTTTGGGATGTGGGGAGGGGTACTGGTCCAGGGATTTGATTATTATGGGTAGGACCAGGTCAGAGGTTTTGAGATGTGGGAGGGGTACTGGTACAGGGATTTGATTATTATGGGTAGGACCAGGTAAGAGCTTTTGGGATGTGGGGAGGGGTACTGGTACAGGGATTTGATTATTATGGGTAGGACCAGGTCAGAGGTTTTGGGATGTGGGGAGGGGTACTGGTACAGGGATTTGATTATTATGGGCAGGACCAGGTCTGAGGTTTTGCGATGTGGGGAGGGGTACTGGTACAGGGATTTGATTATTATGGGTAGGACCAGGTCAGAGGTTTTGGGATGTGGGGAGGGGTACTGGTACAGGGATTTGATTATTATGGGTAGGACCAGGTAAGAGCTTTTGGGATGTGGGGAGGGGTACTGGTACAGGGATTTGATTATTATGGGCAGGACCAGGTCTGAGGTTTTGCGATGTGGGGAGGGGTACTGGTACAGGGATTTGATTATTATGGGTAGGACCAGGTAAGAGCTTTTGGGATGTGGGGAGGGGTACTGGTACAGGGATTTGATTATTATGGGCAGGACCAGGTCTGAGGTTTTGCGATGTGGGGAGGGGTACTGGTACAGGGATTTGATTATTATGGGTAGGACCAGGTAAGAGCTTTTGGGATGTGGGGAGGGGTACTGGTACAGGGATTTGATTATTATGGGCAGGACCAGGTCTGAGGTTTTGCGATGTGGGGAGGGGTACTGGTACAGGGATTTGATTAATATGGCTAGGACCAGGTATGAGGTTTTGGGATGTGGGGAGGGGTACTGGTACAGGGATTTGATTATTATAGGTAGGCCCAGGTTTGAGGTTTTGGGATGTGGGGAGGGGTACTGGTACAGAGATTTGATTATTATGGGTCGGACCAGGTCTGAGGTTTTGGGATGTGGGGAGGGGTACTGGTACAGAGATTTGATTATTATGGGTAGGAACAGGTCTGAGGTTTTGGGATGTGGGGAGGGGTACTGGTACAGGGATTTGATTATTATGGGTAGGACCAGGTCTGAGGTTTTGGGATGTGGGGAGGGGTACTGGTACAGGGATTTGATTATTATGGGTAGAACCAGGTCTGAGGTTTTGGGATGTGGGGAGGGGTACTGGGACAGGGATTTGATTATTATGGGTAGGAACAGGTCTGAGGTTTTGGGATGTGGGGAGGGGTACTGGTACAGGGATTTGATTATTATGGGTAGGACCAGGTAAGAGCTTTTGGGATGTGGGGAGGGGTACTGGTACAGGGATTTGATTATTATGGGTAGGACCAGGTCTGAGGTTTTGGGATGTGGGGAGGGGTACTGGTACAGGGATTTGATTATTATGGGTAGGACCAGGTCTGAGGTTTTAGGATGTGGGGAGGCGTACTGGTACAGGGATTTGATTATTATGGGTAGGACCAGGTCTGAGGTTTTGGGATGTGGGGAGGGGTACTCGTACAGGGATTTGATTATTATAGGTCGGACCAGGTCTGAAGTTTTGGGATGTGGGGAGGGGTACTCGTACAGGGATTTGATTATTATAGGTCGGACCAGGTCTGAGGTTTTGGGATGTGGGGAGGGGTACTGGTACAGAGATTTGATTATTATGGGTAGGACCAGGTCTGAGGTTTTAGGATGTGGGGAGGCGTACTGGTACAGGGATTTGATTATTATGGGTAGGACCAGGTCTGAGGTTTTGGGATGTGGGGAGGGGTACTGGTACAGGGATTTGATTATTATGGGTAGGACCAGGTCTGAGGTTTTGGGATGTGGGGAGGGGTACTGGTACAGGGATTTGATTATTATAGGTCGGACCAGGTCTGAGGTTTTGGGATGTGGGGAGGGGTACTCGTACAGGGATTTGATTATTATGGGTAGGACCAGGTCTGAGGTTTTGGGATGTGGGGAGGGGTACACGTACAGGGATTTGATTATTATGGGTAGAACCAGGTCTGAGGTTTTGGGATGTGGGGAGGGGTACTGGTACAGGGATTTGATTATTATAGGTCGGACCAGGTCTGAGGTTTTGGGATGTGGGGAGGGGTACTGGTACAGGGATTTGATTGTTATGGGTAGAACCAGGTCTGAGGTTTTGGGATGTGGGGAGGGGTACTGGTACAGAGATTTGATTATTATGGGTCGGACCAGGTCTGAGGTTTTGGGATGTGGGGAGGGGTACTCGTACAGGGATTTGATTATTATGGGTAGGACCAGGTCTGAGGTTTTGGGATGTGGGGAGGGGTACTGGTACAGAGATTTGATTATTATGGGTTGGACCAGGTCTGAGGTTTTGGGATGTGGGGAGGGGTACTGGTACAGAGATTTGATTATTATGGGTCGGACCAGGTCTGAGGTTTTGGGATGTGGGGAGGGGTACTCGTACAGGGATTTGATTATTATGGGTAGGACCAGGTCTGAGGTTTTGGGATGTGGGGAGGGGTACTGGTACAGAGATTTGATTATTATGGGTAGGACCAGGTCTGAGGTTTTGGGATGTGGGGAGGGGTACTGGTTCAGAGATTTGATTATTATGGGTAGGACCAGGTTTGAGGTTTTGGGATGTGGTGGGGGGGGGGGGGTGCTGGTACAGGGATTTGATTATTATGGGTAGGACCAGGTCTGAGGTTTTGGGGTGTGGGGAGGGGTACTGGTACAGGGATTTGATTATTATGGGTAGAACCAGGTCTGAGGTTTTGGGATGTGGGGAGGGGTACTCGTACAGGGATTTGATTATTATGGGTAGGACCAGGTCTGAGGTTTTGGGATGTGGGGAGGGGTACTGGTACAGGGATTTGATTATTATAGGTAGGACCAGGTCTAAGGTTTTGGGATGTGGGGAGGGGTACTGGTACAGGGATTTGATTATTCTGGGTAGAACCAGGTCTGAGGTTTTGGGATGTGGGGAGGGGTGCTGGTACAGGGATTTGATTATTATGGGTAGGACCAGGTCTGAGGTTTTGGGGTGTGGGGAGGGGTACTGGTTCAGAGATTTGATTATTATGGGTAGGACCAGGTTTGAGGTTTTGGGATGTGGGGAGGGGTGCTGGTACAGGGATTTGATTATTATGGGTAGGACCAGGTCTGAGGTTTTGGGGTGTGGGGAGGGGTACTGGTACAGGGATTTGATTATTATGGGTAGGACCAGGTCTGAGGTTTTCGAATGTGGGGAGGGGTACTGGTCCAGGGATTTGATTATTATGGGTAGGACCAGGTCTGAGGTTTTGGGATGTGGGGAGGGGTACTGGTACAGGGATTTGATTATTATAGGTCGGACCAGGTTTGAGGTTTTGGGATGTGGGGAGGGGTCCTCGTACAGGGATTTGATTATTATAGGTCGGACCAGGTCTGAGGTTTTGGGATGTGGGGAGGGGTACTGGTGCAGGAATTTGCTTCCGATGGGTTGGCTTAACAATGTTAGTGGTTATATTTGTTTTCTCGGATCCCAGAAGGGTGCGTGTTCGCTTTAATTCAAAGGAACAATAGCATCTCCTCCCCGTCGTGCCCTTGCATATTAAGCAATCTTGTTATGTGATTTCATTTTTAGGTCCCTATTTTATCAATAATAATCAGGCAACTAAACAAACTATACACGGCTATTTCACCAATATATGCACATGGATATGTTGATAATATAATAAAAGCAAAATACTGCAGATGCTGGAAATCTGAAATAAAAACAAGTGCTGGAAATACTCAGCCGGTCTGGCAGCATCTGTGAAGAGAGAAACAGAGTTAACGTTTCAGGTCAGTGACCCTTCTTCAGAACTGGTGATAGTTTGGTCCAATATAGATAGTGAAAAATATTATTGAAATATCTGTGAAAAATATTGGGTTACTTTTCAAATCACATAACTTTTTATCCGTACCCCAGAGGATTCAGTGACTGGAAAACGTGAATGTTAACAGAATTATTTTAAGGGCCGCAGAAGTACCTTAGTTGTACCAACCTAGCATATAGTGTTGAATAAGCAAACACATTTACATTCAGAAATTAATTTTGAAAAACAATTTTATACGCCAGATATGAAATTCCATAGGCAAGTGGAGATAAGATTGATCAGAATTTAGTCCAAAATCTTCAGAACTTTTCACGGTGCACCATTTAATGCATTGCGGAATTTTCAAATCATACCTCCTACTAACTTCACTTATTATTTACCCAAAACAACCAATTAACCACGCATTTTTGAAATATGCCCCTTTTTATTATAATCTGTCAATTGGTCTTTTTAACAATACCAATGATATTAATAATGAGCTCAAACCCACATTATGAGGAGGGGGCTCCAGAATTGTCTCAGTATACCAGTTGGTAAAGCTATAGTGACCCCTGGCGTTTTATTGTTGTCAATTCGTACAGAGAGTGAGGCGTTCTGGGACTTGGAGTCCATATCATCTTCATTCGTTTTCTTTTGCCAACAAATATGTTGAATAAAAAGGACTAGGCGATCATGTACGCTTGATCGGATAAAGAATCGGGCGTCTTTCAGTCTATTGGACACGTAAACTTTACATTTTTTTCAAAATATTTTCAAATCTTTACAAACCAAGCTCCAGTTTTGGTTAAATTTCATGCTTAAAGATTTTGTAATTTTACAACTGCGTGGTGCAATACTTTATGAAAGGATTTACTTTAACTTTGGGCCACTATATCGACATAAAGTCATATTTTTTTAAATTAAAAACGCAATGTTAAGCATTGCAAATCATTTGCTTCATCATAACACATACAAGAAGGAGTAGCTTTAATATTGCAGGATTCCAGCACCTGATAGTCCAACAGGTTGCTAGTACAGTTACTTAGGTGTAACATTTCTATCCTATATGCATACATAGAAAGCGACATTTTTAACTTTTCATTAAATGCAGTTATGCATGAACATGATTTAAAATTTTATGCTTATTTAAATAAATGTTGGCTGAAGTAAATGGTGATGTAGTTTCAGCATTTACTATGGAGACACAATAAACAAAGCAAATAGACAAGGGTGGTGCTGTTGTTGTCTGGCATACCGACCTCTACCTTGCAGAGGCTGATCGCCAACTCTCAGATACTTCTTCCTATCTCACCCAGACCACGGCCCCATCACTAAACATCAAGCTACTGTCCACAGGACTGTCACTGGCCTCATCTCCTCCAAGATCTTCCCTGTACAGCTTCCAACCTCATAGTCCCGCAACCCCGGACAGCCCATTTCTACCTCCTTCCTAAAAGCCACAAGCAGGACTATACTGGCAGACCAATTGTTTCAGCCTGTTCCTGCCCCACTGAACTTATTTCTTCCTGTTATCATGAAGGCCCCCAACTGCCAAGAATGAGGCACATTAATTTCGCCACTTGGGCATTAAATTTCAAATTGTTGGTAGGAGGAAGAGAAGGCCTATTACAAGGGGTTGCCAAGCCCCTGGCTGGAAGGACATTTTTGCATATTACTACTAGCAGACTGTGTTGGAACAAAGGAGCTATCCCCTGCTCCCAATACTCAGAACAGACTTGGTCAGACCAGTTTAGTCACATGACTAATTGGCTGTTGCAGAGTTTGAACTGAAAGTTTTAAATTGGAGAAACATTTGTTTGAAGAGAGAAAGCTCTTGGTTCCTGGACTGAAAAGACCTCTCGTGGCTGGCTCGCCCTTCTCATGTCTGCTCCCATCTCTTTCTCACCAGCTTCGGAATCCATTGAAGACATATGAACCCCAAGTGAGAAAAGTCTCCTACAGTGAACAAGGTTTAAGGAGAATACTAGGCCTCATTGAAAAGCAAGAATTACCTACAAACAAGGACTTTACAGTGAGCTCGAAGACCCGTAACAACAAACTCTACAGATATTGCTCAAACCTTTCCACTTTATTTTTTCTTCTGCTCTTTTCTGTCTCTATTTGCCTGTGTGTATCACGTATGCATGCTAGCGTGGGTGCATCGTGTATCCGTAGGCGCCAACCAAATTAGAGTTTTAGTTTGTTTTAATAAATTCACTTTTCTTCTTTAAACCTAAGAAAGCCTTTTGGTGTTCATTTCTTTGCCCTATAATTGGAAAGGATTCACCAAGGCGGAGCTCAAAACACAATGTGTTTAAAATCAAACCCTGTTAGAGTATGGTCCCCATTCACCACCACCCTCCTCCGCCTGACTGAACTTGTTCTCACGTTGAACTCCTTCAACTCAACTCACCTCCTTCAAATAAAAGGTGTTGCTATGGGTCCTAGTTATGCCTGTCTTTTTGTGGGGTATGTCAAACATTCCTTGTTTCAGTCCTACTCAGGTCCCCTCCCGCAACTCTTTTTCTGGTACATTGATGACTGCATCAGTGCCGTTTCATGCTCCCGCCCTGAACTGGAAAACTTAATCAACTTTGCTTCCAATTTCCACCCTTCTCTCACCTTTACATGGTCAATCTCTGACACTTCCCTTCCGTTCCCCGATTTCTCTGTCTCCACCTTTGGGGATAGGCTGTCCCAGAACCGCGACAGGGTTCCCCTTGTCCACACTTTCCACCTCACCAGCCTCCACATCCAGAGGATCATCGTCCGCCATTTCTGCCACCTCCAGCGTGATGCCACCACCAAACGCCTCTTCCCCATCCCTCCCCTGTCAGCATTCTGAAGGGATCATTCCCTCCACGACACCCTGGTCCACTCCTCCATTACCCCTGACACCTTGTCCCCTTCCCATGGCACTTCCCATGCAGTCCTCACACCTCACTATCCAAGGCCCCAAACACTCCTTTCAGGTGAAGCAGCGATTTACTTGTACTTCTTTCAATGTAGTATACTCTATTCGCTGCTCACAATGTGGTCTCCTCTACATTGGGAGACCAAACTCAGATTGGATGACCGCTTTGCTGAACACCTCTGCTCAGTCGGAAAGCATGACCCCGAGTTTCCGGTTGCTTGCCATTTCAGCACTCCCCCCTTCTCTCATGCCAACATTTCTGTCTTTGGCCTGCTCCAGTGTTCCAGTGAACATCAACGCAAGCTCGAGGAGCAGCACCTGATCTTTCAATTAGGCACTCTACAGCCTTGCGGACTGAACATTGAATTCAATAACTTCAGAGCATGACTGGCCTTTTTTTAAATAGTTTTTTTTAACCATGTGACTGCTTTTCATGTAGTCAGAGCTGCTCATTATGCTGCTATTAACATTCTTTCTGGACTAATGCTTTATCTTTCACCACAAGCATTAACACATGCTTTGCTTTTGTCCCAGGTCAGCTTCGGTATTTAATCTCTCCTACCCTATCAAGCACCTTCCCCTTTGTTCGCTGCCCCACCCCTTCCCCTTCACTTGCTTAAAACCTAATTCTTTTCTAACCTTTGCCAGTTCTGATGAAAGGTCACAGACCTGAAAAGTTAACTTTCCTTCTCTCTCCACAGATGCTGCCAGACCTGCTGAGTATTTCCAGCACTTTTTGTTATTGTTTCAGATTTCCAGCATCTGCAGTATTTTTCTTTTATTTTAGTGGTTTATTATATTGCTTGGTTAGCAAAGAGTAAATTGGAAATGCTGTGCTAAGACCGTTCAATACCTTGCTTAGACTGCACCTTGAGTACTGTATTCCAAGATGCTAGGGGTAACATTCAAACCATGGAGGTAGTGCCATAAGAATGATCCCTAGTTTCAGAGGATTGAGTTATGAGGAAAGCCTGGAGAAACTGGGTCTCTTTAGTCTTAAAAGGAGGAAAGTGAGAGTGAACATTATAGTAGTATGCAAGATATTACATGGCATGGATAGATTAATCTGGAACTTTACATTAAGGTATCTCAGGAAACGAGAACAATGGGACTTCAGTTAAAACTGCTAGAAGTAAAGTTTAAAATAGATGTCAGAAAAAACCTTTTCATGAAAGTCAAGCTATGAAGGTGAACATCCTAGTCTCATTCATAAGTCAGTAGGATGATATGATGACAGAAATGTCAATGTTTTGTTGGAATGGATGACCCAAATAGTCTCCCTCATCAGTATCAACCTTGTAATTTTGTGAAACAATGATTTACATATTTATTTAGAGATACAGCACTGAAACAGGCCCTTCAGCCCACCGAGTCTGTGCCGACCAACAACAACCCATTTATACTAATCCTACATTAATCCCATATTCCCTACTACATCCCCACCATTCTCCTACCACCTACCTACACTAGGGGCAATTTACAATTTTACCTACCAACCTGCAAGTCTTTGGCTGTGGGAGGAAACCGGAGCACCCAGCGGAAACCCACACAGTCACAGGGAGAACTTGCAAACTCCGCACAGGCAGTACCCAGAACTGAACCCGGGTCGCTGGAGCTGTGAGGCTGCGGTGCTAACCACTGTGCCGCTGTGTATAACCATGGTTTAGTTTAGTTTAGTTTAGAGATACAGCACTGAAACAGGCACGCAGACACAGGGAGAACTTGCAAACTCCACACAGGCAGTACCCGGAATTGAACCTGGGTCGCTGGTGTATAACCACTGTGTATAACCATGCCAACAGCACACAATGGTAAAATTTAAACATATGTTGCATTAATTTTATGGCTGGGATTTAGTAATAAATAACTCCTGCATTTATGTAGCATTGTATTCTTATCATCAAAATGCTTAATGTAATAACTAACTTTGACTGCAGTGACTGTTGTTACAAACAGACATCACATCCATTCTACACCAGTTTTATCTTCATTACTATCTATTAAGCAGGTCACAGTCTGTAACCAGAATTGTTGGAGCATATATTAGGTCCAGAGGAGTGTAGTGTCAAGAATGGAGGAGGCCAGAGAAGAGCATTGGACGCATCCGCCCGGAAATCTGATGTTGTGACATCAGTTCTGGATTTAGTCAGCGGCGGGAAAATTCCAAGGTGGTGTCACTGACTCGAGCCAAAAGGACTGCCATTTGATTTACTGAACAGATAGTTATAATACATTAGCATGCAATTGATTGGGGTTCAATGGGAGCTTTAAATTAAGTGGACAGCAGGCGGCCCTCACATGCCTTTGGATCCCCGGCCTTTGAGAGCTGGTGGCACCGAGGCAAGGCCTTTGTGCTGCAACAGGTAGGCAGCCATGACCAGCACTGGATAGGGGAAGAGGGGGGAGTGGAGACCATTGTTGGTCTGCAGTGTTGTGTGTTCTGCACAGATGAGCTTGTTCTTGGATGGTCTGCACAGGTGAGCTTGGTCGAGGGTGAGAGGGTCAGCTGGAGTTGGACTCGGGTGAGAGGGTCGGGTGGCCATACTATACGGTGAGAGGATTGGAGGCCATACTACTAGGTAAAAGAGTTGGCTCTCAGCAAGGATGGGCACTTAGCGTGTAAGCCAAAAGGAGTAGCAAAGGCAAAGATGGCAAGGCACTATTGCCTCTGCATCAACAGTGCTATGGAGGCCTACTGAAAACCTGGCATGGATCTCACACACCCTGTCTTTGTGGATCCCCATGGCATTATGCAGCACCTCTGACGGAGGGAGGGCCAGGAGGCAGCCGTGCCTGCCTGCAAAGCTCCACGACTAGAACAGCAGCAGCCGGTCATGCCAAGAAGGGCCCACCTGTGCCAGACAGTATACTGGACTCAACTCAGCTACCTTCAAATGTCCAAGTGGCATTGTCAGCGAAGACTGCAGCCCTCCAGAAAGGCCGTCACCAACTTATGTGCCATGCTACAGGACGAGTTGCGACCTATGGGATTTGGTGGTCACTCAGTGGCCCTGAAGATCACAGTGGTACTGAACTTTTGTGCGTCTGGCCCTTTCCAGGGATTCACCAGGGACAGTGCAACGTTTCCCAGGCAACAGCCCACCGCTGCATCCCGGACCAACGCTGACAGTCAGGCTGAGAGGGCCATTGGATTTGGGACCATCACTGGATTCCCCCAGGTGCAAGGTATGATAGATTGCACGCATGTGGCCATCAAGAACCAGCCAGCCGCCTTCAAAAACAGGCAGGGCATTCATTCCATCAACATTCAACTGGTCTGTGACCACTGAAAGCACTTCCTGCACGTGTGTCTGCTTCCTGGGAAGCAGCCATGATGCCTACATACTTTGACAATCCAGGTGTCACACATTTTCCGGCCTCTCGCTCGCCTTCAGGGATGAATTCTTGGGGACAAGTGCTACACATTGAAGCCAGAGCTATTCACACCGTGAGAAACCCTTGCACAGCAGCAGAGGAGAGGTACAACACCTGCCACAGCTCCACCTGAACGACCATTGAGCAAAGCCATTAGGCTGCTCAACATAAGATTCCAGTGCCTGGACCGATCTGGTGGAGCCCTGCAGTATGCCGCAGTGAGGGTCTCATGTATCATGGTAGTCTGCTGTGCTCTGCACAATCTAGCACGGCAGAGGGGGGAGGCCTTGCATGATGAGGACATGATTGACCACCACTCTGCAACCGACAAGGAGGACATGGAGGAGGGTGATGAGCAGGCAGCACTTGATGTTGAACTCCTTGCACCAGTAGTGAGGCACATTGAGCGATGGACCAAGGAGGCAAGAGACAGTCTCATACTTACCCGCATCCAGCTACCATGATGGCCTTTCAGAGTGAATTCAATAAAGACTCACCTCAAAGCATTCCGTCTGTTGCCTGCTTTCTAAGTGGATTCCGTGTCTAGCACCCAGCTGAACCATGCGCTCTGGCACATCTGAGACATTTACCAAAGGAGGGCTGTGCCTACACAGGCAGCCCATTGAGAGAGAAGGGTGAAGGCAGCATCTCACATTAAACGCATGAAAGAATAAGCATTTTTCAACAATGAATGCGTATTGCAGTAACGATAGAACTTTATTACACAAAACGAATAGCAAATGTCAAAAATCCGTGAAACCCCAAGTGACTTTACATGTTTTTTTTAATACATTTTCTTGCGCTTCTACAAGGTGTAACCCCTGTGATAGTAGCTGGGCTGGAGGCAGGCTGCTGATCAGGCTGCCCCTTGTCTTGTGATGACTTCGGCGGCCATCCTCTGGCTGCCTGTGGCCTGGAGGGCCCCGGCTGCCTGGGGGTTTTCTGCACAGATGCAGGAATCTCCTCAGGCATCGCGGCCACTGAAGCTGGGATCACTGGTGGAGGGGCTGAAGAGTCGCTGTCTGCATTTGGAGTGCCCTGAGGGGAGACCCCAGCTGGAAAGGTCAGCCTCTCCTCCTTGCTTTCAAGGCTCACTTGAACCTCCCTGCTGACCAGAGAAGGACGAGGAGATGGAGAAGGCGTGCATGAGAGAACACAAACATGTGTGGGTTAGGCAGTGCAGATCCTGTCATGCCAGCCATGTGTGATGTGGATCTACAAAAATGTGTTGGATGTCGAATGAAGACAATCCTCACTCTCTTGAGCGGAGTCTCCAGTCTCACAATCCAAAATTAAGTGAACATACAAATATATGTGCATACAGACATGTGAATTAGGAGCAGGAGTAGGCCACTCGGCCCCTTGAACTAAAGGCCGGTTTGGGTTTGCAAATGAAACCCGGCCCAAGCCCGACAGAACCACATCCGACCCGAGCCCGACCTGGCCCAAGTCCTTTCATTTTTTCCTGTGTCCGACCCGACTTGTCCCGACCATCAGTTCATCTAGCTTCTTTTTCACTTTGTTGTTTATCAGCACAAGCTTTTAAAAAAACTGTAACTAAACAACCTTTCATGTCCAAAAATTACATTAGCATTGGAGCCACTTACTGGAGGTGGTGATAGAGTGTGTCTGACCCGGCCCGACCCAACCCGAGCCCGAATGCTGGACCCGGAAGTGCAACCCGAACCCGACCCAAACCCGACCCGAACCCGATACACGTCGATGGGTCCCGCTGGGTTCGGGTTGGGTAGCGATGCTCTATCTTGAGCCTGCTCCTCCGTTCAACAAGATCATGGCTGTTCTGATTGTAACCTTAACTCAGCATTCCTGCCTATCCCCAATAACCTTTCACCCCCCTGCTTATCAAGAATCTATCCACCTCTGCTTTAAAAATATTCAAGGACTCTGCTTCCACTGCCTTTTGAGGAAGAGAGTTCCAAAGAGTCACGACACTCAGAGAAAAAAACTCTCCTCATTTCTGTCTTAAATGGGCGACCCCTTATTTTTAAACAATGACCCTCTAGTTCTAGATTCTCCCACAAGGGGAAACATCCTTTCCACATCCACCCTGTCAAGACCCCTCAGGATCTTATATATTTCAATCACATCACCTCTTACTCTTCTAAACTCCAGTGGATACAAGCCTTGCCTGTCCAACCTCTCCTCATACAACAATCGGCCCATCCCAGGTATTAGTCTAGTAAACCTTCTCTGAAGTATTAATAACGCATTTACATCCTTCCTTAAATAAGGAGACTAATACTGTACTCAGTACTCCAGATGTGATCTCCCCAATGCCCTGTATAACTGAAGCATAACCTCCCTACTTTTGTATTCAATTCCCCTCGAAATAAACAATAACATTCTATCAGTTTTCCTAATTATTTGTTGTACCTGCATACTAACCTTTTGTGATTCATGCACTAGGACACCCAGATCCCTCTGCACCTCAGAGCTCTGCAATCTCTCACCATTTAGATAATATGCTTCCTTTTTATTCTTCCTGCCAAAGTGGACAACTTCACATTTCCACATTATACTCTATTTGCCAGATTCACTTAACCTATCTATATCCCTTTGTAGCCTCCTTATGTCCTCTTCACAACTTACTTTCCTACCTATTTTGTGTCATCAGCAAATTTAGCAACCGTACCGTTACGACCAGGTGAGAAAGAGGTCTAGGGTTCCCTTTCAGCCTTCACCTGGTCTTACTGTGACAGCGTTTTTTTTTTAAACACACCGTGTTTTCAGCTCCCCCTTGGTGAATCTTTTTCACCACTTTCCAATTATAGGGCAAAGAAACCAGCACAACAGATTTGCTCAGGTTTAAAGAAGAAAAGTAAAATTTTATTAAACTTAAACTCTAATTCGGTTAACACCAACAGATACACAACATGCCCATGCTAGCATGCACACGCGATACACACGTGTAAATAGAGACAGAAAAGAGCAGAAGAAATAAAGTGGAAAACGTTTGAGGCAATATCTGAAGAGTTTCTGTTAGGGGGCTTTGAGCTCACTGTAGAGTCCTTGATTGTCGGCAATTCTTGCTTTTCGTTGGTGCCCAGTGTTCTTCTTAAACCTTGTTTGCTGTAGGAGACTTTTCTCTCTTGGGGTTCATGTGTCTTCGGTGGATTCAGAGGCTTCAGAGATTGGATCAGACAGGAGAGAAATCTTCTCAGTCCAGGAGCATTCTGCTTTCTGCCCAAACTGTTTGTACAAATTCAAAAAACTCAGGTTTCCCAGCAGGTTAGTCATGTGACTAGCTGGATTGACCATGTCCATTTCTGTATTTGACCATCTTAGCAATCAACCTGGAATGCAAGTTCCCCCACCTTCAACGTCTAGTGATCAAAACTCCATTGTGGGTTGAATGTGTCAGGAATGGCTGGTTTGTACTTACAAACACTGTCCCCTTAAATGTCTGCCATTGCATCTCGATTGCCTTATCCCTTAACCTAATTTGTCAGTTCACTTTTGCTAGCTCTGCTTTCATGCCCTCATAATTGCTCTTGTTTAAGTTTAAAATACTAGTCTTAGACCCAGTCTTCTCTCCCTCAAACTGAATGTAAGCAGCCGCCATGGGTCCCTGCTAATTCCAGTGCTTCCTCTTCAGCCTTCGAGAGAGGCCGTATATCTGGAATTTGTCCACCAGTCCCTTTTGTTATGGGCCCACTTGTCCTGGAAGTGGAAAGAAGGAGATAGTAAGACTTTGTAGGAAGGGTGAGCGAACAGTTCTGCTAGTGGCAGCTTCTCACCTACTGCTGGAGTTTCCTACATGACTCCTCCCCACGTCCACTCTGAGGGGATGTAATGGGGGTGAGCTGTGAAAGAAGGCAGCCTGTGGCCAATATGCTGCCATGCATCTGACAGGATGTCGTGATGCCTCACCCCTGTTGCCAGCACCTTTGTGGTGCTTCCCTCTCCATGTCGCACTGCCCCCGTGTAGCCACATGCAAGTCCCAAAGAGGTGAGTGGTGTGGAGCACTCACCTTGGCAGAAAGAAGGAGATCATTGACTCTCTTTCTGCCCTGCACCCTGTTCGAGGGGGTGACCCTCACAGCTGCTGACCTCCTCTGCAATCCCCATCCAGGCTTTCTTGATCAGGTAGGAGGACCTCTTCTTGCCATCCCTGGGGAAAAGGACCTCTCATCTTTCCCTTGCAGCCTGGAGGACAATCTCCAAGGAGGCATCACTAAACCATGGCTGCCTGGTGTCTTGCCTCTGCCGTAGTGCGTTGTCCTTCTACAGGGTGGTGGTGGGGAGGGGGCCAGGAGTCACTACCACACCGGGTTCAGCAACAGTCAGCAAACAGTAAATCTCTCAAAGATTGCAAAGCAAGCAGCATCGGCAGGGCTTTAAATTTGGTGCCAGCACCTGCTGCGGAGTCATCTGATGCTACAATCAGCACTTCGGAGCCCGCCCCAATTGTGTAATTAGATGGGCCCTACTCCTCCATTATGATAATTGGCTACCCGCCATGTCATCACGGTCGGCCGGCTGCACATGCGACGAGTGGCAATGCTGTCCAGTTCCAGGTCCACCGGGATCGTGACAGGAAAACTAAATTCAGCCCAAAGTGACAGTACCATATGGGAAGTGGAATATTCAACATTTTTACTGGTCCAGTAAGAATCTGTGAAAATATTGACAGTGTTTTGCTGCAATAGAAAAGGAAAATAAGGCATTGAGTTAGTTGAGGACTGTACAAAATGTTGGGTAGACCCCATTTTCAGTATGATAGGCAGTTCTGTGCAGCAAATCATAGGAAGGATAATATTGCCAAGGATCATTTTTATTTGCCAATTGAATAAGACATTTCTTTTGCACATTCTTTCAGTACTATTTTTAACAGGAGAAAATCACTTGGATCATCTAGTAGTTTCTTTACGCAGAGAGTAGTAGGGGCGTGGAACGCCCTGCCTGCAGCAGTAGTAGATTCGCCAACTTTAAGGGCATTTAAGTGGTCATTGGATAGACATATGGATGTAAATGGAATAGTGTAGGTCAGATGATCGGCGCAACATCGAGGGCCGAAGGGCCTGTACTGCGCTGTAATATTCTAAAAAAAAAGATCCCAAAAACTTGAATGAATTCTGAAAAGATCAGTGAAAAGAAACAATTTTTTTAACTTCACTATAACTCAAGAAAACAAGCAAGATACTTAAGAAAAGGACAATCAAGTTAAATGACAATTGTCATGAAGGTGCTTTTTTTTGTTCAGTATTTTTTGCGGACTCATATTTAAATTGTGGAGATGAATTCATTGAAAGGCTGAAGATTTCATAAATGCTGGACTTTGCTTTGTTGTTGACAGTTCATTGAAAGGACACTGAGATGTTGTTTGAAAACAACCTGTGCTGGAAATCATGTGCTTTAATCTCAGTAAACCACAGAAACCTTGATGACCTGGGGAAGATGTTTACAGAGAAGCCACATGTAAATGTTTATGAAGGTCAAGAGGTTGACTTTCTGTTTGGGGTTTGGATATTGTTTTCGTTCAGTTGGGGTATGAACTATTTTAAAGAAAGTTGGAGATCAACTTGTCAAGGAAAAAACACCCAGCTCACCTCTTTTTATAGCTCTTTGAAGAAACCCTACAAAGATCTAATGTGGGAAAGCTAAAATCCCTGGTGCTGCATCTCTCCTGAGAGGTGATTCTCAATACCACCTAAAAAGAACTGCTTCAGAAAAGATCCCAGTGACCCATCTCCATACACCCGGACACCAGACCAAAAGGGACAACTGACTTACTTCTATATCTTCTCTTTTTTCTTCAAGAATTAGCAAGTATTTGGCCCAAAGTATTCCTTTTTTTTGGTAACAGACCTCTGCAGAGGGAATTTCAGTATTTTTTCAGTATGTGTGTGTGTGGAATTTTAAAAGGGAACTTTCATCATTCAATCTGTGTGTTAATGCTTTGCTTCGTTACTGGATAAGTCTTGTTTGATAATAAACTAAGAATTTTGTTGTTTATTGAAGAAACCTGGTTGGTGTGTTTTATTCTGGGATAAAGAGTAGAGTATATGATTGACCATATTGGTAACTGGGTAAACATTTACAAAGTGATTATTGACAATGCAAACAGCAGCTGACGTTGTCATACTGCACCGATCTGCGCACATGTGCAGATTAGCTCATACTCTCTGCACATGCGCTGCGTTCTGCAGTGTCAGGACTGGTTGGCGCATGCGCAGAAGACGTCATCATAACGCGGGCAGAGAGTAGGGGTAGGAGTTGTGAGGGTGGGAGAAGCGGGGAGAGTGCGGCAGAAGACCTTGGTGCTAGTGGGTGCGCTCTCCCCTGCTTGCTCCCCCCCCACTCGGTCTCTCACCCCTCCCTCTCTCTCTCAGCCCCCCGCTCTCTCTCTCTTGCCCCCCGCTTCTCTTCCCCCTCGCTCTCTCTTCCCTCCCCGCTCTCTCTCCCGCCCCCGCTCTCTCTCTCCCCCCCGCTCTCTCTCTTTCCCCCCCGCTCTCTCCTCCTCTCTCTCTCACCCCGCTGCTTTGTCTCTCAACCCCCCGCTCTCTCTCAACCCCCTGCTCTCTCTCTCACCCTCGCTCTCTCTCTCCCCCTCCACTCTCTCTCACCCCCCCGGCTCTCTCCCTCTACCCCCGCTCTCTCTCTCTACCCCCGCTCTTTCTCACACCCCCCTGCTCTCTCGCTCACCGCCCCCCCCCCCGCTCTCTCTCTCACCCCCCCCGCTCTCTCTCTCATCCCCCAGCTCTCTCTCTCAACCCCCACGCTCTCTCTCTCACCCCCCATGCTCTCTCTCTCATCCCCCCGGCTCTCTCTCAACCTCCGCTCTTTCTCTCACGCCCCTGCTGCTCTCTCGCTCACCCCTCCGCTCTCTCTCTCACCCCCCTGCTCTCTCTCTCACCCTCCCCGCTCTCTCTCTCACCCCCCCTGCTCTCTCTCTCACCACCCCCCCGCTCTCTCTCTCACCCCCCCGCTCTCTCTCTCACCCCCCCGCTCTCTCTCACCCCCCCCGTTCTCTCTCTCACCCCCAGCTCTCTCTCTCACCCCCCACGCTCTCTCTCTCACCCCCCACGCTCTCTCTCTCACCCCCCCGCTCTCTCTCACCCCCCCGCTCTCTCTCAACCCCCGCTCTTTCTCTCATGCCCCTGCTCTCTCTCTAACCCCCCCTGCTCTCTCTCAACCCCTGCTCTCTCTCTCACCCCCCAGCTCTCTCTCTCACCCCCCACGCTCTCTCTCTCACCCCCCAGCTCTCTCTCTCACCCCCACGCTCTCTCTCTCAACCCCCGCTCTTTCTCTCACGCCCCTGCTCTCTCGCTCACCCCCCACTGCTCTCTCTCTCACTCCCCTGCTCTCTCTGTCACTCCCCCCACTCTCTCTCTCCCCCCCCCCCCGCTCTCTCTCTCCCTTCGGCCATTGTCTGCTGCCATGTGTTTTGGTTGCCTTTGTGTGATTATTTGAGCAGTGCCATCTTTAGTCCTGGCAGCTGCCTGACCTCGCAGACTATGACGTTTTTGCGGCACAGGCTGCATTTGCGCATGTGCCAAATCAGCGCCACCTAGTGGTAGCGTTGTCAGCAAACGCAGCCAAACATTTAAATATATATTGTGACCTGTGGAGAAGTGGAACTAGAAAAGGCAGTGCACTCCTCCCACCTCAGTCATCACATACTCCACAATTATTTACACAGTTCAAAAGCATTAATTCTAAGAGTCTCATCATCAGTCTTTGAGATAGGTTATTGTTTTCAAATTAAAAAATAAATTGAAAGACTTATGCGTATTGTTATGGCCACAAGTCCTTACCTGTCAGTATGATGCTGGGATAATAAAATGTTGGTGCTTTGCACAGGGACACAGTGACACTCTTGCTTTTATTAACAGTGTCTTTTGTGTGACCTGAGTCAGGCTTTGTTGATGAACTGAGTTTTCAGGGGCGATCGACGTGACACTATGTCAGGGCACTGCTGTCCTTGCTTCATACCTAACTAGGAACAAAAGACTTGCCTGAAAGCAAAATACTGCAGATGCTGGGAATCTGAAATAAAAACAGAAAATTCCAGAAATACTCAGCAGGTGAGGCATCTTCTGTGAAGACAAATACAAAGGGCAGAATTTTCCCAGCCTGGTGGAGGCAAGTTCCGTTGGTCTGAATTTAGGAGCCCACTGTGGATCCCAGCGGCAGACCCAGAAATGGGCACTGTTCCTACTAGTCACGTGGGTGGCCGTCCCACTGCGATCACGCCATTTTGCATAATGGAAGCGCAGGGCCCATTCAAACACGTGGCAAGGGCCGGACGTGAGACACTGAAGACGGTGTCAGATGACCCCGGAGCAGGTGCTTGTGCCATATTTAAAGGCCTGCCAGCCCTGCTTGAATTGCTTCCTTGCACTTATTTTCTGCTAGCTCGTCAAAACTGAGATCCATGTTGCAGTGACCCTGGACACCACCACACCCGCACCCCCCTCACCCACCCCGCAGGATGGCAGAGGCAAGACACAGGGTGACCCCATAGTTTAGTAATGTCTCCCTGGAAATTCTCCTCCAGGCTGCAAGGGAAAGGCGGGAGGTTCTCTTCCCCAGCAATGACGAAGAGGTCCTCCTGCCTGACCAAACAAGCCCGGATAGAGATAGCTGAGGAGGTCAGCAGCCATGGGGTCACCTCCCCCAGAATCAGGTATGGTGCTGCAAGAGAGTCAATGACCTCCTTTGTTCTGCCAAGCTGAGCTCTCCTCGCCTCTCTCCTTTTTAGAGATTTTAAGTGGCTATGCAGGAGGAAGCGGGACATGGGGAGGGAGGCACTACAATGGTGATGGCAGAGGTGGTTACGCATCACTTCATCCTGACAGATGCATGGCCACTGGCTGCCTAAGGGTTTCCCGCACAGGTACAGGACTCTCCTCGGGCATCGCAGCTGCTGGAGCTGGGCTAACTGGAGGAGGGGCTGAGGAGCCGCTGTCCATACTCGGCCACTGGCCACCTTTTTTTACAGATCAGCCCCCATTAACTCCCCTGAGGGCGGGCAGGAGCATGAGCTATATGTGATACCCCAGTAGGGAATGAGGGGCTGCCACTAGCCGAATTGTCATGTTGACCTCTCTGCTAAGTATGAATATCTCCCTCGTTCCACTTGCAGGGCAAGAGGGCCCATAACAGGAGGAGACAGACTGGACTGGCGGAGGCATCCCAGACCTTTGGCCTCTCTCCACTGCAGAGGAAGGGGTATTAGAATTGATAGGGACCCTGGGTGGCCGCTCCATATCAGATGGAGAGAATGGAGTCTCTATGCAAGAGAGTGAGAATTGGCTTTCATCGACATAGAGTTCACTTCTGGAGACCCACATTATGTCGAGATCTGCACAGCCTAACTCACATGTGTTGGTGTTCTCTCATGCAGGTCGGCTTCCACAGGAGGCTCAACCAGAAGTGGGACAGCTGTCCACCTCTGAGGAGGAGGAGCTCTCAGAGAATGCACCATCCCATGACTTTCCTGCACCTTCCACCAGCGCAGGTACTTTCACCTTGGTGGTTTTCTGCTCGTCTGTAGAATCAGGATCACCAGCTGATGAGAGCAACGCACACGCACCTCAGCAGCTGGCTGAAGCTGAGACAGCCCGAGCAGCTGGAGGCTCCCCTCAGGGAACTCCAAGTGTGGAGAGCGGCTCCTCAACCCCTCCTCCAGTTAGCCCAGCTCCAGCACCTGCGATGCCCGAGGAGAGTTCTGCACCTATGCGGGAAACCCTCTGGCAGCCGGAGCCCTCCGGGCTTCAAGCAGCCAAAGAACGGTTGACAAAATTATCACAGACTAAGGGGCAGTGTGATCAGCAGCCTCCTTCCAGCCCAGCTGCCAACAATGGGTTCACACCTCGTGGAAGCACTCATAAATGTATAAAGAAAAGCACCGAGAGGCACTTGCAGGTTTACGGGTGTTTGTAATTTGACATTTGCTTCATCATATAAAGTTGTTTTGTTCAAGCTATTAACCTTCATTGTGTAAAAGAGATTATTTTATCATGCCTTAATTGTGAGCTACTGACTTCGCCCTTCCCCCTTTGTGGATTGCCAATATAGGCACAGACCTCATTTAAATATCATCTCTCATGGGCACTAGCACGTTTCAGCTGGGCGCAAGGCACTCAACACAAATAGAAAGGAGACGACAGACTGCATGTATTGAGGTGTCTTTATTGGTTTTTCTCTGAGTGGCCAGCCTGGTGACTGGAGATGGATATGTATGAAATTGTCTCTTGCCTCCTTGTCTCGTTACCCAATCTGCCTGGCCTCTGGTGCAACGGCTTCAACATCCAGTGCAGCCTGCTCATCAAGCTCCTCCGTGCCCTCTTCCTCAGTGGAGGAGAGTCGCTTAGTCACTTCATCGTCCTGCAATGCCTCCTCCCTCTGCAGTGCTAGATTGTGCAAAGCACAATAGACCACAATGATACTAAAAACCTTCCTGGGGCATACTGCAGGGCTCCACCGTATCGATCTAGGCAGCAGAATCTTATCTTCAGTAGCCCAATGGCCTGCTCGATGGTTGCTCTGGTGGAGTCCTGGGAAGTGTTGTGCTCTCCCCCACTATATTGCGATGGTTCATCACAGGCGTCAGTAGCCATGTCAGCAATGGGTAGCCCTTGTCCCCGAGAATCCATCCCTGAAGGCAAGCGGGGGCCCTAAAATAAAGGCCTGCTCGGGTATGAAATTGAAACATGTCCCGGGCTCGACCTGACCACATCCAACCGGAACCTGACCCGGGCCCAAGCCCTTTGATTTTTTTTTCCTGCGCCCAACCCGACCCGACCCGACCCGACCCAACTACCGTAATAAAGTTAATTATGTCAAACAGATTATTGTGTTCTACCCTGTCCAAATGTTGTGATCCTCCGTTCCAGCAGCACGTTTCCTGCCTTGACGTCCCGGCTGAATTTTCAAATTTTGAAGATTACTTCCCGCCCTGAGCAAGGCAGCACTGTGTCCACGTCCAGCCTGACCCGACCCGAGCCCGAATGCCGGACCCAGAAGAGAGACCTGACCCAAATCCGACACATGTCATCGGGTCTGGTTGGGTTCGGGTCAGGTAGTCATGCTTTATCCTAAAAAGCTGTGGTACCTGGGATTGTCGAAGTATGTAGGTATTGTGACTGCTTCCCGGGAAGAGGGTACACACGTGCAGGAACACTTTCGGTGGTTGCAGACCAGATGAACATTGATTGACTGGAAGCCCTTCCTATTGATGAAGACAGCTGGCTGCTCCATTGGAGTCTTGATGGCCACTTGTATGAAATCTATCACACCTTGTACCTGGGGGAATCCAGCAATGGCCCCGAATCCGATGGCCCTCTCGGCTTGACTGTCAGGGTCAGTCCGGTGGCACACATAGTTGTTGGCCCTCTTGAACAGGGCATTAGTCACCTCCTTGATGTAGAGGTGGGCTGCTGCCTGAGAGACCCCACACATGTCCCCGGTGGATCCTTGAAATGATCCAGATGTATTGTGCCATTGTGATCTACTATGCCACGGGCATATTGTGACCCCCAAATCCCATAGTTCGCAACTCATCCTGTAGCATAGCACATAGGTCGGTGACGGCCTTCCTGGAGAGGCGTAGTCTTTGCTGACAATGCCACTTAGACATTTGCAGGTAGCTGATTTGAGTCCAGTACACTCTCTGGCGCATGTGGATCCTTCTTGGCATGGCCGGCTGCTGCTACTCTTGTCGTGGAGCTTCACAGGCAGGCACAGCTGCCTCTTGGCCCTCCCTCCATGGGAGGTGCTGCATCACACCAAGGGTGCCAAAACGATAGGGTGTATGAGACCCATGCCAGGTGACCAGTGGCCCTACAGAGCACTATTGATGCAGAGATGACCCTTCCCTGGCAACTGAGTTTTTGCTACTTCTCCCTGCAGACTCTCTGATGGCCCTCAGTGCCCCCTTTGCTGAGAGCTAATCTCTCAGCAAGCAGTATGGGCAACCAAACAGCCACCCAAACCCAAGCCCCTTCCTTTGCAGAGCACGCAAATCCAAGCCCTCCTTTGCCCAGCACCCGAGACTCCAACACCCCCTTACAGAACACCCGAGACTCCGACCCCCTGGCAGAGTACCCAAGAAACTAACCCCCACCTTGCAGATCATCCAAGACCCCAACTGCCTTTGCAGAGCACCCTAGAACCTGCCCCCACCCCTACCCCGCAGTGCACAAAATTCTGCAGGCCGACAATGGCCTCTACACTTGTCTTTTCTCCTATGCAGTGCTGGACATGGCTGCCTACTCGTCATGGCACTGAAGCCTCGCCTCGGTGCCACCAGCTTTTAATGGTTGGGAATCTGAAATGTTATGGCTTCAGTGAAACCGTTAACATTAAAATACGAGATATGAAGCCCCAGATCAATTTAAAGAATTACACAACAAGATTTCACGGTTTAGGA
Source organism: Heterodontus francisci (assembly GCF_036365525.1). Taxonomy (NCBI): domain Eukaryota; kingdom Metazoa; phylum Chordata; class Chondrichthyes; order Heterodontiformes; family Heterodontidae; genus Heterodontus; species Heterodontus francisci. Next base: position 44,304,256 of record NC_090376.1, on the reverse strand, counting down.
CTTTTATTATGACAACTAACTTTAAAAAATACCCAATAACTAAATAGTACTTTGTAAGTAGCTGAAGCCCCAAATTACAATAAAAGGTATTTTCTTTACTTATTAAAATACTTGAAAATCTCACACCACACTTGTACGTTACACAGTCCTTTTTGGTGGCAAAATCAGTTGTAGTTAAAAGTCAAAAATTCCTCCTAGTAGCAATGGGTTGGATCTCCCAGACTTTTTCAAAAATCAACGTCCTCTTTGCTCACCTCTGAACATTCCGACCTGAACGCCCACGTATAAGACGATTGCTGGTGATCCTACTGATCTACTTCTCCACAAACTTTAACTTTCAAAACAGATTCAAGTCTTCGCAGACTTTTGCTGTATCAGGCTGCCGAGAACAGGTGTCCCCTCTCTCTCGCCTGAGGCTACAACCTCTGGTTGGCTTCCTTACAGCCTGCTCCGAGGCTGCAACTGCTGGGTTCCCTTCTTACAGTCTATCTGCCTTCAGAACTTCTTATCTGGACTCAAAAATCAATAGCTTATTGTCCTGGTCCAATATGCAAAGTCCAAAAGTCTGGTTTCACAGAGCCACCTGGGCCCTCCATTGTTCCCAGGTGTTGACAGCTCCTTGGTACATTTGCATTTGCAAAATCACTAACTTCCTTTTTTACGACCCAAACGTCTGGGAGGGTGAAACCTATTGTTCTTCAGGTGTTATCCTGCAGTCTCTTTTTTATTTCCAAAGAAGTCTTTGATCTGTCTCGTCCTTAAGCAGAGTGGATGTGAGGTCACCTGACCTTCCGGACTCCATCTTAAACTTTTAAAAATCACAATTTTTAAAACATAATCATGTTACAAAATCCAGTGTTCATAACACCTACATCACCGCCCCCCCCCCCAATAGAAAGTTCATTACCGTAGTATTGATTTTTCTTACAACATAATCATGTGTAACCTTGTAAACATTTCCATTATTAACAATTTACAATTTACACAGATAACCACTATAATAATGCATTAGTTCACATATCAAAGGAGCAAGTAAGACTCACAGGACTACAAGTAGTATCCAAAGAAAACATGTGTTTTATTATAACAACTAGAACATATATATACACAGTTACAGCATGAGCACATCTACACACGCCTCACTCTGTTAGGCTCCATCCACAACTAACCGGTCATGTGTGACATGACTTGACTTCCTCTGGTGATCTTCACTTACAGCTCTTAAGGTGGTCTGCCTTAAAGTGGTTCCTTCTTAACAACATCTCCCTTTTTTTCCAAAGATAAAAACATATGTACAATATACAATGATGTTGGGATTTGGACTAACTATACATGATTAAAACAAAACTTTATTTACAAGTTAGTAAGTTTAACACTCTCTAAAATGTGGAGGAGATTTGCTTATTTGTCCCAATCTTGCTATCATGAACCTCTTCCCAGAGCTGAGCTTGTCTTGATGACTCCTCTGAGACTCTGGCGACTTGGAACGCTGGTTAGCATGTTCTTCCTCTGTGTTCGTAGCCTTTGTACGTTCATCTTCAGATTTTGTCTTTGAATGTGTCCATGATGCCACAGGGTTGTGGCATGTAGTGTTGTCATACAGCTCTCTGAGTTGACTTCAGTTCTGTTTGAGAATCGCACCATTGGGTGTCTAGACCTCGTACGATCTGGGCTGGTCACATATTCTAGCAACCTCTGCAGATACCAAGTTCCCAATGCATGACTGAGGACTCTTACCTTCTGTCCTACTCACAATCAAGCTAATTTTGGTCCTGCTTGCCTGTCATATGGTGCTTTCATCTTCCCTCATCTAGAAAGAAGTATATCCTTTACTGTGGAAAACTTAGACAGATGATGGTTGGGCAGGGTGGTGCTTACCTACCTTCCAAACATCAACTCTGCAGGTGACGGTAAGCCCATGTCCGATGGAGTAGCTCCGAGGTGTAGCATTACAACCTTGCGATCTTGTCCGTCTGCCTACACTTCAAAATTAGTGATTTGATGATGCGCACCATATGTTTAGCCATGTCATTGGACTTTGGATAATGCAGTGACAATGTCACGTGACAGACTCCCCACCTGGCACACATCTTGGAATAGTCTTTCTGCATATTGCGGCCCATTATCAGAGATAACTTCTTCTGAACAGAGCATTGACCATATCAGCAATCACTGCACTTGACGTATTTCACAGCTGCCTGATGATCGGAAACTTGGTGAAGTAATCTGTAACAAGGAGGAAATCATCACCTTGAATGTGAAATAAATCTGTGCCGATCTTTGCCCATGGATGTAAAGGTGTTTCATGTGAGATCCAGGGATCCTACTGTGGATTTGGCTGACAACTTGGACATGACCTCACAGGATTTTACCACCGTCTCAACATCACTGTTGATTCCTAGCTAGTAGACTGTCTCTCTGGTAAGGCATCTGGTACGTTCTATTCTTAAATGCCCTTGATGCAGCTGGGTGAGAATATCAGAATGCAGAGCTTTGGGCATCAGGACTTGTTTGCCTTTGAAAATCACCCCTTGTGATATACCAAGCTTGTCTCGATATGGCCAGAAACAGCTTAGATACTCGGTTACTTCCTGTATGGTGTCAAGCCATCCTTCCACAATCACCTTCCACAACAACGATAAGGTAGGGTCATGTGCCGTCTCATCTCTTATTTGCTTGCATTTGTGGGGTCCAAAACTCACGAGGTCGATCTTCAGGCCATCTTCAATCTCAGTATCCACAGTGTGGACACGCGAATCTAGTGAGACATCTGCATCTGTATTTGGGTTAGGCAGCCTGCTCAGGGTGTCCAATGTGACCATTTTGCTGTCCAGTTTATATCGGACATTAGAATCATAGCCCTGGACCTTCACCAAAAGTCTCTACAACCGTGGAGGAACACTCGTGAGCAGTTTATGCCATATGATTTCAAGTGGCTTGTGGTGGGTCTCCACAGTTTTCTGAACAGGTAGGTGTGAAGCCTAGAGTTACCAAAAACCAGAGCTAAGGTTTTGCGTTCGATATTAGAGTAATTGGATTGGGTTTGCAACAAACTCTTTGATGCGAAGGCGATTGGCTTCCATTGCTGCATGATGCAAGTGCCTAACCCCTGCTGGGACGCATTGACCTCGAGCGTGGTCTCTTTGTAATACTGTAGCACGCTGTCTTGACTTGACAGAGCTAACTCTAAGGACTCAAACACTTGCTGGTGGTCTTCCTGCCATAAGTAAGGGGTACCTTTAAGCAGCAGTTCCTTAGGCAGTGCTGCTCGCTCGGCTAAGTTGGGGATGTACGGGGCCAAAAAGTTGAACAGTCCTAGACACTGTTGTAGGTCTTCCCGGTGCTGAAGAATTGGCATGACTCTGGCATCTTCGATCATATCTAGGTCTGGACGTATTCCTGTGGCGGAATATATCAACCCAAAGAAGTTGATGTGCCCAATGTTGACCTCACACTTCTTGCTATTAAATGTAAGGCCCTCACGATGAACAGCCAGCATTAGCAAATGCAAGTTTCTGTCATGCTCTGCCTTGGTCTACCCCATCACAGCAATATCATCGGCTATACATCGGCCTGGGACATTTTCTATTATCCTGTCCATGTATTAGAAAACGTCCCGGATGATGCACAGACAAACAGTAACCATCTCCTGAATAGCATTCTAAAAGTTGAGAATAGCTGGGACTTATTGGCTAAGTGCATAAACCAGTAGCCACGTTTCGTATCAAGCTTTGAAAAATACTTAGCAGCAGTAACCATAAGATTCAGCTCCTCCAGGTCAGGATTTTATGCGGACATCACTTGAGGGCTAAATTCAGCTGTCGTGGTTCTAAGCAAATCCTAAGATTGCCATCTTTCTTCAACACACAGGTAATGGAGCTGCACCAATTGGAATGCTGGTACACTCGGCGGATGACTCCATTGTGCTCCATCTCATTCAGCTCCTCTTTAAGCTTCTCTTGAACATGCATGCTGCACTCGCTTGATGCATCAATAGTAGGAACTGCATCCTCCCTCACGTACAATATGGCATCACCCTTGAAATTGATGATTGCATTAAACCTGTTGGGGTAAAGTAGTTTCAGGTCTCTAACCGACTCAATGCACTCCGTGTTGCAACCTTCCATATCTTTCAGTGTAGTGCTGACCTCATGTATTGTGACGATTTGTAAATGTTTGCATACTGGAAGTCCTGCGACAGCTGGTCCAGTTGTGTCTACAACATAAAACATTTGTGGTAGCCCTTCAGAGCTCCCTTAGCTGCACTACAAGATTATTGTTCCAATGCACTTGAATGGAGAACCATTGTAGGCAGTCAGCCTAGACGTGATGGATCCTTCCATAGACTCCCATTTCTCTAAATACATGTCCTTCAGTATATGGATGGGCAGATTATTTGCACTTGCACCCTATTAATTTTCACTCTGAGTTTATGCTTGCCAGTCTTCTAAGGACATATAATCCCGCATTCCTCAGATTGCATAACAGCATTGACATGTTGATCCAAATTAACTTGTGAAATGCTTGCTAACTGTTTGCACAAGTGCATTCTTTATCCATGTCCTCCTGGCAATCTGTCTCTCTGCCAACCTGATGTACCTGCTTGGGCTTTTGTTTTGTGTTGGCATACCTGTTGTTATGTTTGCCATCCTGTCTTGCAGACATTCTCTCTGCACGTGATCTACCACCATTCCTGTGTGCAGTATCTGAGCTCAGGCTTCTGCACTGCCTTGGCCAATTTCCTGACATGCCACAAGCTTTGCACTGGTCCTGGCATGCCAGACAACTGGAAATTGGATGAGTTAGGCCACATTTACCACAAGGTTTAGTTTTGAGCCTTGATTCCCATACCAATTGTCATAGCTACCTCCAAAGCTTGTAACTGTTGGTGCCCGGCTGTGATGGCTTCAAATTTCCTTCCATCATTGAGAAGTGTATCTATGGTGTGCCCTTTCTGCTTTTCTAGCAGGTCATTTTGAATGACCTCTAGTGGGATAGATGCAATTACTAGCTCTATAACCCGTCCTAACAGTTTGATATCTGGGCGGCACAGTGGCGCAGTGGTTAGCACCGCAGCCTCACAGCTCCAGCGACCCGGGTTCAATTCTGGGTACTGCCTGTGTGAAGTTTGCAAGTTCTCCCTGTGTCTGCGTGGGTTTCCTCCGGGTGCTCCGGTTTCCTCCCAAGCCAAAAAAGACTTGCAGGTTGGTAGGTAAATTGGCCATTATAAATTGCCCCTAGTATAGGTAGGTGGTAGGGAAATATAGGGACAGGTGAGGATGTGGTAGGAATATGGGATTAGTGTAGGATTAGTATAAATGGGTGGTTAATGGTCGGCACAGACTCGGTGGGCCGAAGGGCCTGTTTCAGTGCTGTTTCTCTAAATCTAAATCTAAATCTAAGTCACAATATTGAATTTGTCTCGGCACCTTGCAACGAACTGGTCAATGGACTCATCTTGCCTTTGCCGGTAGATCATAAGCGAAAATTTAGCTTCACCTTCAGTTGTAGCTCCAGGAATGTCCATAGCTTGCTATGGTCCTTCTGATCCTCAGCTAACAGTCCTGATCTATTGATCCATTGCAAGCCCTCATTGCCCAGTGTGATCTTAATTTTGGTAGCTGTTTCTCTGGTTCACTCACTTCTTGATCCAGGAAACATAGTTCCAAACTTTGTCGAAACAGTTTAAATTCAAACACTTTGGGCCGGATTTTACCAGCCCCCCGATGTCAGGGGTTGTGGTGGGGGCCTGGAAAATGCCTCCGGGAAAGGCCTCATCCAATATTAACAGCAGCGGCAAGGCCTCGTGACGGCCCCCTGCCACTCGGCGATGGAACCATTTTTATAATATGTTAATTTATTAAAATCAAGGAATAATTACCTACTTTGTCGCACGGGCCGTCCCATTTCCATATTACCATTGGTGGCTGGCACTCCCACACTGTTCCATCTCCGAATGGAGATCCAATGCGAGACACTGGTGGGAAGGGGGGAGGAGGTAAGTATTTCAGTGTGGGTGGAGGAGAGGGAGAAAATTTTCCTGATTGGCCGAGGGGGTAATGGGAAGGGGTAAGGATAAAAGTTTCTGAACTTTGGTGGGGGTGGGGGGGGGAGGGTGGGGAAGGTCAGATACTCAAGGGTGGGGTGGGGAGAGGGCAGGAATGATATGTTAGGCTATCAGGGGGTGGGAGAGGGGCTGGAAAGATTTCTGTTGCTTTAAAAATTAAAAATGTTAGTAAGGGCTCTAAGCCCTTTAAAAATGGTGTCGGCGCCTGCACAGTGGCACCAGATGCAATTGCCAGGGACGGAGCGACTGCCCCCTTTATGTGATCAGGGACAGTCGGTCCGCCTGGCCATGTAAATGAACCACCAAGTGAAATATCACAGCAGTTCAGTGGCACACAAGTCGCACGTGCATGCGCCTTTTTTGAAAATTTAAAATTCAGGCCTTTGTCCGACACCTTCCAATCTATAACTAGATATCGAAATTCATTGTCTGAAGGATCCTGCTTTTTTTAAAAATAAAAATTGGACTTTTTACAAGTTTTCTTTTTCACAGCAACACTTCTTTTTTGTTTCCTTTTTAAGACAGATTCATTTTTTTGCTGGCCTGCCCCTTTTAAGAGTGAGAGACTACAGCTTTCATTGCTTGCACAGCTTGTTTTTTTAAACTAAAAGACCATCTCATTGTTTACAAAGGTGTTCAATTTGTTTTAAACTCAGAGCTTTTTTTAAACTGAGAGCTTTTTTTAAAGAGGGCTTCAGCTTGCAATACCAACAGCTGCCACAGCCAGCCTTTTACTTTGTGCTGTGGACCTCCAGTGGCATGTTGAGTTCTTCCCACTGTATTCTGCTTAGGTTCCACCCACAAAGCAAAAAAAAAGAAAAACTAAAATAGTAAGGTCTTCAGCTACAGCTTTTCACATTTTACGACCAACTACCAGATTAGGTGAAAGCTGTACACACAGGATTTCAACGCCTCCCAGTGTCCTGTCTGTAGCATAGCTCACTGCAGTGTTGTGGGGTCTTCTGCTAACTACTCTGCAGGATCTTCAGCCACTCCAGGTAGGTGATTGGCTGTTCTTTGTTCACTCTTGGTTTGTTCTTCAGGAAAAATCAAATGTTACCACAATGTATTATTTGCTGGTCTTCAGGGAAAAAAATCCCAAATATTGCCACTACGTAATATTATTTGTTCCTTTGATATGTGAACTATTGTAAGAATCACAGCACAAAAGAATGAAACAAAAGGCATGACATCTTAGCCAATTAATTTCTCCTGCCTCTACCGTATCACAGACCTTCCCTTTTGTTCTTCCTTCCCTTTCAACAGCATAAAACCCATCACATTTCTACTTTCCTTCGGTTTTGAACAAGAGTCATATCCGTCTTGAAACGTCAACTCTCTTTCTCTCTCCACAGCTGCTGCCAGACCTGCTGAGTATTCCAACATTTTTTGTTTTTATTTCCAATTTCCCAATTCAGTTAGTCATGTTCCAGACCCAAAAGTGGATCCACCATTTCTGTGGGAACTAAGGTAAGAAGATTCAACCCAAAGTTTCAGGTCAATGATCTTTTGTCAGAACTGGAAAAAGTTAGAGATGTAACAGGCTTTAACAAGTACAGAGGCAGGGAACAACAAAATGGAAGATCTGTAATAGGGTGGAATGCAGGAAAGATTAAATGACAAAAGGAATGTTTGCAAGGCAAAAGGAGATGGTAATGGGACAAAAAAAGAAACAAAATATGGGTCTAAAGGAGGTGTAAATGACAATAGCAGTATTATTAGTGACAGTTGCTGTATGAAAAAATGGGAGCCATGGTTTACTGCAATCCTCACACCAATACCTAAATAAGATCTATCGCCCTTTAATTAAAATTGCACATTATGCAATGTTGCTCCTTTTTCTACTGCCATTTGGGTCCAGGAAGTCTGCATGATGCATACAACACCCAATGTTAATTGTATATTCTTTTTCTTTCTTTTGGGCCTCCTTATCTCGAGAGACAATGGATACGCGCCTGGAGGTGGTCAGTGGTTTGTGAAGCAGCGCCTGGAGTGGCTATAAAGGCCAATTCTAGAGTGACAGGCTCTTCCACAGGTGCTGCAGAGAAATTTGTTTGTCGGGGCTGTTGCACAGTTGGCTCTCCCCTTGCGCCTCTGTCTTTTTTCCTGCCAACTACTAAGTCTCTTCGACTCGCCACACTTTAGCTCCGTCTTTATGGCTGCCCTCCAGCTCTGGCGAACGCTGGCAACTGACTCCCATGACTTGTGATCAATGTCACAGGATTTCATGTCACGTTTGCAGACGTCTTTATAGCGGAGACATGGACGGCCGGTGGGTCTGATACTAGTGGCGAGCTCGCTGTACAATGTGTCTTTGGGGATCCTGCCATCTTCCATAATTGTCTTTAATTGTATGGGTTGATTGTTGGGTTAGGAGGTGCATGCTTGTAATGTGTAATTCTGTAAATAAATGCTTATAAAAGTGTGTAAAGATAGAAGCCAGTTCTATTCTTCACCTTTTGGCTTTCTGGAGTATAACATGGTAGCAGAGGATGGGTGCCCATAGATGAAGGTTGGAAACTAAGAAAAAAAAATTCAGACGGAAAACTAAAATCCTAGTGGCTATTGTGGAAAATGGCAGAAAACAAGTGTAAATTGTCAGGGTATGATTACCCTCCAATGTTCTCAGAGTCTGAACCATATGACCAGTGGCAGAATGAAGCAGATATGTGGACACAGATTACATCCCCACCAAAGGGGAAACAAGGTATGTCCTCGGCATTCTGAAAACAAAAACAGAAAATGCTGGAAATACTCACCTTGATGAAATGTCACAGAACTGAAACATTAAGTCTTCTCCACTGATGCTGCCTGACCAGCTGAGTATTTCCAGCATTTTCAGTTTTTGTTTCAGATTTGCAACATCTGCAGTATTTTGCTTTTGTATTAATGCCCTTGCCAATGTCGCTTTCAACAAGAAGTAAAATCAGAAGTAAATTATTTTATGAGGTGGATGCCTGTCAGTTGGATATTGATGAAGGTTTGGACCTTCTATTAGAGTTCTTGGATGAAATCTACAAGAGGATGATCTGTTAACTGCCTATGAGGGATGGTCAGAATTTGATAGGTTTTGGAAAGAATATATCATGGCCTTTAAAAGATTGATGAAACTCAATTTGTCCCTCGATCTGTACTAGCATTTAAATTGCTGGATTGTGATAAGGTGTCTCATATGGACAGGCTACTGGTTCTAAATGATGTTCGGTTCTCAAAGATGGACACCCTGTTGGATCAGATGTCTGCTGCCTTAAAAAAATTCCTGGGGAAACAGTAATTTCCTTCAACCTTCATGGCACAAATGGGACATTCTGTAATGACAAAGAATTGAGGACTCAATGATTGCCAGATTCCAAAATGGTGCAGATACTGGATGCAGGCATCAATACAATGCAAGGGTTAAAGACAGGCAGAATGACGATGAAAGCACCTTTAGTAGATCTGGCTATTATAGCAAAAGACAAAATTGGAACAGCAATAGTAGACAAATTAATCTCAGAAATGCCCAAGGAACAGTTAATAGGTAGTCAAAGTATCATTATGTGGTAAACAAAGAGGAGAGGCAGAGTCCTCAGAATGACACCTGAAGAAGAGCATTCTGAGGAACAGGATGAAGATAAGGATGAATTATACTGGTCACAAAGAGTTTTAGTCCTGTGATGATTGTGCTGCTCGTGAACTCCTTTAACTGTGCAGTCCTAGCTGGTTCTTGCACTTCAACAGTATGTGGAACAGATTGGCTAAAATGTTATCTTGATTCACTAAGTGATGTGCTACAGTGCAAGGTTAGAAGTATAAAAGTACTATTTGCTTTAGGTTTGGTGATGACAACGCATTGAGGTCACTAAAGAAATTTGTAATTCCATGTAAAATAGCTGGAGTTAACCATTTTATAAGTACTGATGTAGTCTCTGGTGAGATATCTATGCTGTCGAGTAAACTTTCTATGAAAAAGGCAAAAATGAAATTTGACGTGAAGCATAAGGCAGTTATTTTTTGGAAAGTCAGTGGATCTGCAGTTTACCATCAGGACATTATTGTATCCCTTTAACAAAACCTGATGTTTCTCATCAGAGTGTTAGATAAGTATTAATAGCAGCAAATGTAAGAATCAGAGAGAAAAATACTAAATTGTTTTAAAGTTAAAGCTGCTTGTCAAAGGTTAAAAATCCTGCTAAAAGATGCAGGTGTGGTTGATGAAGAATATTCAAGGCTAATAGAAGAGATTGGTGAGTATGCTGCTACATCCTATTGCAAGCCTTCCATTGGTATCAGACTTTAACAAGATAGTTACCATGTATCTAAAGGTATGGGAAAAGGACAGAAATATTTTCATTCTACATTTTGTAGACTAATGACTAATTTAGTCTTTCTACAAAAATACTTAATGAGAAGAACAAAATCCTGGAGAAATGGATAACAGTTAGACTTGGGACATCAGCAAAGTTTTTGATGGATGAAGGAGGGGAATTTGCCAGAGATGGGTCAAAACATGAATAGCATGGTCGCGAATACCTCAAAGGACTCTGAAAGGAATCTTGCAGTAATTGATGAAATGCTACATAAAATTTTAGCTGATCAACCAGAATACAAGTTCATGCAAAGAATTCACTCTAGATAGTTGGAGGTTATAGTCCCTATCAATCAGTCAATGGGTGAGATCCCAAACTGCCTTCTGTTCTATGCAATAGTCCTCCTTCTCTAGAAGGTGCTACAAGCAGTATCTCAGGATTAATCCCAGTCCCACATGCCAGTGAGCATAGGAATAGGATAACTGACCAATTGAACACGTGGCTGGACAACTTGTGTAGGAAAGAGAGCGTCAGATTTCTGATGCATTGAGACCAGTTCTGGGGCAAATGGGATCTGTACAAGATGGTTGGGTTGTATCTTAGCAGGACTAGGAATAAGATCTTCGCAAGGAGGGTTTAAACTAGATTGGCAGGGGGATGGGAACCTGAGAGGAGAGCTCAGATTGGAGGCAGGCAAAACTGGTAACTTGTTAGGGGTGTGGAAACCAGGAGCAAATATCAGAGAGGAATACCAAGGTGCACAGAATAGATAGATAGTACTAGAGTAGGGAATAGTAAGTTATTAGGTGAGTTCAGAGTAAGGGAGAAAGTAATAAAGTCTAAATCAGGGTTAATGTGCATGTATGTGAATGCATGGAGTGTGGTTAATGAGATTGGTAAGCTACAGGCAGAGATTGCCATGTGGAAATATGATGTGGTGGCTATAATAGAGACCTGGCTCAAAGAAGGACAGGACTGGGTGTTAAATATTCCTGGATACACGGTGTTCAGGAAAGAAAGGAAAGGGAGAAAAGGGGGAGGGTGGTGGTATTGATTAAGGACAGCATTGCAGTGTTCGAGAAAAAGGATGTCCCAGAGGAGTTGAGGACAGAATCAATTTGCTAGAGTGAAGGAACAAAAAAGGTGCAGTTACATTGCTCAGTGTTGTCTATAGGCCACCAGCTAATGGGAAGGACGTGGAGGAACAAATTTGCAAGGAAATTACAGAGAGGTGTGACAATTATAGGGTAGTTATAATGGGGGACTTTAATTATCCAAACATAGACTGGGATAGTAGTAGTGTAAAAGGCAGTGAAGGGCAAGAGTTCCTCGAGTGTGTTCAGGAAAATTTTCTACAACAGTATGTTGCTAGTCCAATGAGAAAGGAGGCACTGCTAGAACTGGTTCTTGGGAATGAGGTGGGCCAAGTGGATCAAGTGTCAGTAGGAGAACATTTAGGGGACAGTGATTATTGTATCATAAGGCTTAGGCTGACTATGGAAAAGGACAAAGAACAATCCAGAGTAATAATAATTACCTGGGGGAAAACCAACTTCAATTGGGTAAGAATGGAGCTGGTGTGAATAAATTGGAGTCAAAAGTTAGAAGGAAAACCAGTAGCTGACCAATGGGCTACCTTCAAAGAAGAGATAGTTCAGGCACAGTCAAGGTATGTTCCCTCGAAGGAGAAAGATAGGGCAAACAAATCCAGAGCTCCCTGGATAATAAAAGAGGCAGAGATTAAGATTTAGAAGAAAAAGTGTGCTTATGACAGATGCCAGGTAGAAAATACTGTTGAGAACCAGGCAGAATATAGAAGGTCCAAAGGGGAAGTGAAAAAGGAAATAAGAGACACAAAGAGAGAGCGTGAAAAGAGATTGACAGCTAACATTAAAGTTTTCTATAGATATATAAATAGTAAAAGGGTGACAAAAGGAGGAGTGGGGCCGATTAGGGACCATAAAGGGGATTTACACATGGAGGGAGAGGATATAGCTGTGGTATTAAATGAGTACTTTGCCTCTGTCTTTACCAAGGAAGAAGATGCAACCCAGGCAATTGTGAATGAGGATGTAATTCAGACACGAGAAGGGTTTACAATTGATAAAGATGACGTATTAGATAGGCTGTCTGTACTTAAAGTAGAGAAAGCACCAGGACCGGATGAGATGCATCCAAGGATAATGAGGGAAGTGAGGGTGGAAATCGCAGAGGCACTGGCCATAATTTTTCAGTCTTCCTTAGACACGGGGGTGTTCAAAAAAGGGTGTAAAGATAAACCCAGTAACTACAGGCCAATCAGCTTAACTCCGATGGTGGGGAAACTTCTAGAAAACATAATTTGGGATAAAATTAATAGTCATATGGAAAAAGGTGGATTAGTTAAGGAAAGCCAGCACGGATTTCTTAAGGGAAAATCATGTTTAACTAACGTGCTGGAGTTTTTTGAGGAGGTAACAGAAAGGGTTGATGAGGGCAATGCTATTGATGTGGTATACATGCACTTTCAAAAGCATTTGATACAGTGCCACACAACAGATTTGTGAGCATACTTATAGCTCATGGAATAAAAGGGACGGTAGAAACATGGATACGAAATTGGCTGTGTGACAGGAAACAAAGAGTAATGGTTAGTGGATGTTTTTCGGGCTGGAGGAAGGTTTGTAGTGGAGTTCCCCAGGAGTCAGTGATGGGACGCTTGCTTTTCTATTAAAGACCTAGACCTTGGTGGACAGGGCACAATTTCAAAGTTTGCAGATGATACGAAACTTGGAAGAATTGTGAACTATGAGGAGGATAGTGTAGAACTGCAAAAGGACGTAGACAAGTTGGTGGAATGGGCAGGCAGGTGGCAGATGGAGTTCAATGCAGAGAAATGTGAAGTGATTCATTTTGGTAGGAAGAACATGGAGAGACAATATAAAATAAAGGGTACAATTCTAAAGGGGGTACAGGAGCAGAGGGACCTGGGTGTATATGTGCATAAGTCATTGAAGGTGGCTGGACAGATTGAGAGAGCAGTTAATAAAGCATACAGTATCCTGGGCTTTATTAATAGGGGCATAGAGTACAAGAGCAAGGAAGTTAGGTTGAACCTGTATAAGACACTAGTTCGGCCTCAGCTGGAGTACTGCATCCAGCTGTGGATGCTGCACTTTAGGAAAGACGTGAGGGCATTGGAGAGAGTGCAGAAAAGATTCACGAAAATGGATCCAGGGATGAGGAATTTCAGTTATGAAGATAGATTGGAGAAGTTGGGACTATTTTCCTTGGAGAAGAGAAGGCTGAGAGGTGACTTGATAGAGGTATTCAAAATCATGAGGGGTCTGGATAGAGTAGACAGAGAGAAACTGTTCCCACTCGTGAAAGGATCGAGAACGAAAGGACACAGATTTAAAGTATTTGGTAAGGGAAGCAAAAATGTCATGAGGAAAAGATTTTCAAGCAGAGAGTGTTTCAGGTCTGGAATGCACTGCCTGAGAATGTGGTGGAGGCAGGTTCAATGGAAGCATTCAAAAGGGAGTTAGACTATTATATGAAATGGAAGAATGTTCAGGGTTATGGGGAGAGGGCTGGGGAATGGAACTGAGTGAATCGCCCTTTAGGAGAGTCGGTGTGGACACGATGGGCCAAACGGTCTCCTTCTGCACTGTAACAATTCTGTGATTCTGTAATTAGTTTCATTTTTTTCTGCACATTTCAATGCTTTATATGCAGAGAGATGGGTTTTCCTCAAAGCTGAGGTTTCAGAGAAAATTTGGAAACCACTGAGGCATCATGTAAGAACATCTAAAAGGCAGGATTTAATCCAGGAGAATTGGTGCATTATAAAAAGTGTCATAGGAAACAGAAAGGCCCTGGTAAGGTAATAGATTGTAATGGTAAGGCAGTACTCATCAAATATGGCAACCAAACTGTTAAGGTGCATGCCTCACAATTAATCCGAATTAATTACATCTCAGACTCTGAGCAGCTGATAGAGGGAAACAGGGTACCTTGTACTTCAAATGCTCATGTGTTTTGTGATGAAGGTCCTGAGGAACAGAATACAGTAGATCGAAGGCTGGATAGTGGTGATGTGAGTGATCACAACACAATGACAGAACATGCAAAGACCAATTGCCCAGAGTGGGTATTCAGGTGACATATATTCGAGAGGGGTCTAGTGAATAGAAGGATGCAACAGTTGTAGGACATACGGGAAAAGCTACTGACAAGTTTAAATGTTGGTTGATTGTTTAGGATAATTGCGAAGAAACGATGTCCATAGACTGGCAGAAATGGGTGAAAGAGTGAAAAGTAAGAAAGCACAGTGTAGGTACTGATAGTGGTTTGGAAGTGACTCTTGCATCAGAAAACAATCACATATTGGAGAAAGACTGTCCATAGTGCAAGAGGAAGATCTCGCAGTAGTAGCCACGACAGACATAAAAGTGCAAATAGAGGCTGTAGATTTAATAGATTAGACGATGAAATAAAGGCTACAGAACAGTCTCAAAACAGAACTAGGAGCAGAAGTCCTCATGATCATGCAAGTTTGGTGGCTGCCAATAAACTTGGGGATAAACTAATAAGAGAGAAAAATAAAGGGAATTAGATAGTTGGAGAGAGTTTGAAGTTTATTCCGAGATACCAGTTAAGGGGCAACTAGCTTTGTCACATACGTAGATTTGTACTGAAAAGCCCTTGCAGATGGGACTAATTAGGCTAAAGCAAGGCTACTTGCTAGGGGGTTTTGGAGATACATGCGTTAAGAATGAACTCTCCCATAGCTGGGAAAGTAATCTTGAAAATCATTTTAGCTCTTTTGGCCATATATTCATGGGAGTGTAGATCAGTCAACATAAAAGCTATATTTTTACAGGACGATATTTATCAGTGAAGTGCTTCTGAAACCACCCAAGGAGGTAGCAGATGCAGAAGGGAAACTAAACAAATGTGTCAATGGCCTGAATGATGCTTCCAGTGTATGAGCAAGATCTGTTTTGCTGAAAATAGGTTGTATTCAACTAAAAGTAGATCCCGCAATGTTTTATTGGTATGATAAAGGAAAACTTCCAGGCATCTTCAGGATGCATGTTGATGAGTTCTTATGGTGTGGCACTGTGCAAGTTGAGAAATGTGTTATTAATAAGATTAGAGAAGAATTTAAAATTGGGAGTCAGGCTCGTGGGCCTTTTAAATATATTGGTTTAGATATTAATAAGAGTAGGTCTGGAATAACTTTAAATCAGCAATCCTATCTAGAAAGTGTTACTCCCATCCTGGTTAATCATATTAGATTATTGCTGAAAGATGTTGTTCTACCTATAGAAGAGGCAGAGCAATTGCGAAGCTTGTTTGGTTAGTTGAACTGGTTGGGCACTCAGACTAGGTCAGATGCTAGTATTGATGTGTTGGAGTTAAGTACTACGATGAAACACCCAAAGTCAAGAATGTTTCAAGGGAAAATAAAATATTTTTAAAAATTAAATCTGGAGAAATGCACGCTTAAGCTCCCATCCTTAGATAACCCAAAGAACATGAGACTTGTCATTTTTAGCAATGTTTCACATGCTAATCTTCTTGATGTGTATTCTAGTTCAGGTGGTTTCATAGCATTTCTTATGGGTAAGAATGCGAAATGTCCTTTAGCTTGGGAAGCTAAGTGCAAGATCTGATCAAGGGTCACAGATTACCGAAAGAGTCTACAAGTCACGAGCAGTTTATTGAAGAGTGGCAGTTCAAACTAAAATGCATAATCAGTAACCCAAATATAACCCAAATAGGTGAGAAGGTGTACCATTCCCAGATCAGATGATGGGATGATGAGGCAGAACAGTTTGATCTTCACAGCCTGTAGTGATGATCTCTTCTTCTTCTGTCATCTCCCAAGCTGGCTGAGGTGGTAAGCCAAAGCTAGCACCTTGTGGAACTCTTGTGCGTCTGCCCAGATTTCCCCTTTATGTACATTATTTTAGAGGCCAGTGGATACCTCACATCAATCATTCACTTAATTACCTTTACCCGTTTAATTGTCCGATTACCAGGGAATAGATATCTTATCCTAGTTAAAAGTACTTTGGCTGCTGAAATGCTGGCCCTTGTACTAACTAAGAAAGATTCTGTACAATGGGCATACAGAAGATAGTATATCCATTGAATAATGCACTCTACCAAAAGTGTGAGTGAGAAAAGGTTAAGGTTGATGTTAATACAAAAGCAAAATACTGAAGATGCTGGAAATCTGAAACAAAAACAAAAAATGCTGAAAATATTCAGCCGGTCAGGTAACATATGTGGAGAGAAAAACAGAGTTAACATTTCATCTGATGCTGACATTATTGATGCGATGCACACATATCTCCAGACCTGATTCCTGTTAAAAACAGGGAAATTTTGAGTGTTTTTTCCCTTAAATCTGGGAGGAAATAGTTTTACCAATGTGCCATCCAAAAATGTTCCAGGAATTTATTCGCGGAAATCGATCTTTAAAAAATCCTTAATTATTGCCTTTGAGAGTGTCCAGAAGGAAATATTTTGGGTAGCAGGAATTGAAGTTATAGGGAAATAATAAGGTAGTTATAATAAGGAATCTAGGAACTGGATTTTCAGCACAAAATTCTTTCAAGGTGCGTTCAGCAATGACACTACTCTAACTATGCAATCATCAAGTGCATAATCTAAAACTAATTGCAACAGTGAACCTAGTCTTTGACTCCTCTTTGTTGATGATGCTGCATTAACATCCCACACAGAAGAGTGTCTGCAGAGACTCATCGACAAGATTGCGGCTGCCTGCAACGAATTTGGCCTAACCATCAGCCTCAAGAAAATGAACATCATGGGACAGGAGATCAGAAATGCTCCATCCATCAATATCAGCGACCACGCCCTGGAAGTGGTTCAAGAGTTCACCTACCTTGGCTCAACTATCACCAGTAACCTGCCTCTCGATGCAGAAATCAACAAGCGCATGGGAAAGGTATCTGCTGCTATGTCCAGATTGGCCAAGAGGGTGTGGGAAAATGGCGCACTGACACGAAACACAAAAGTCTGAGTGTTTCACGCCTGTGTCATCAGTACCTTGCTCTATGGCAGCGAGGCCTGGACAACGTATGTCAGCCAAGAGCGACGTCTCAATTCATTCCATCTTCGCTGCCTCCGGAGAATCCTTGGCATCAGGTGGCAGGACTGTATTTCCAACACAGATGTCCTCGAGGTGGCCAACATCCCCAGCATATACACGCTACTGAACCAGCGGTGCTTGAGATGGCTTGGCCATGTGAGCCACATGGAAGATGGCAGGATCCCCAAGGACGCATTGTACAGCGAGCTTGTCACTGGTATCAGACCCACCGGCCGTCCAAGTCTCTGCTTTAAAGACGTCTGCAAACATGACATGAAGTCCTGTGACATTGATCATAAGCCGTGGGAGTCAGTTGCCAGTGATCGCCAGAGCTGGCGGACAGCCATGAAGGCGGGGCTAAAGAGTGGCGAGTCGAAGAGACTTAGCAGTTGGCAGGAAAAAAGACAGAAGCGCAAGGAAAGAGCCAACTGTGTAACAGCCCCGACAACCAATTTTATCTGCCATGCCTGTGGAAGAGTCTGTCACTCTAGAATTGGCCTTTATAGCCACTTCAGGCGCTGCTCCACAAACCACTGACCATCTCCAGGCGCTTACCCATTGTCTCTCGAGACAAGGAGGCCAAAGAAGAAGAAGAAGAAAAGAAGTCTTTGAGTCCTGTCAAATTATGAACTCATGGTTGGTTTCATCAAATTTCAAAGGTTGCATATGGATCATGAAATAAATATCAATGCAGTTGTTAGCAGGCAAAATAGTTCAGTGTTTTGTTTCTTTAGATTGGTCATATAAAATGTATGAAGTGCTTTGATATAGACGCATAAATGGACACAACCTGCTGTCTACAGCCTTTGATATCTGATGTTATAGGAATGGCATAAAGATATTTAATGGTCTTTGATGTGCTAAAAAAACGAAATCACAAAAGACTAGCTATAACACCTTTGTTGTGTGCTCTACATTCAGCTCCTGTTCAAATCTCAATCTTGCAGCGCATTATCAATTTGAATATTGCTCCTTTTAGCCACATGAAAATGTTAGTATTCCATACATCAATAATCGTGCAGGAGAAGCTTCATAAAGTCAGGAAATAGATTTCATTTCCAAATAACATATTAAAAATTAAAAGAATTGCTGTCCTGCAAATACTTGTTCTTGCCTAAAGCAATGTTTACTGTAAAGATTTTTTTAAATTATAGAATTGACAATTTAAAAATCTAATAATTTTTTGCACCTTGTCAACTTAATTGTTCTTCACCTCAGACTTAGTGCTTATGGCAATGTTGTATGCCTGATAGCTGGTTTACCTGTGCCAATGCTGGGCAATGTAAATGATTGTGGACTACCAGTTAGCATAATTATGCCTTTTATCAGCCTCTTGCTTGTTTTTTTGACTTCTATCAATGTCCAAATAAAATTTAAACTTACCTGATTTTGGGGTCCTTCTTTCTTTGTGTTTTCCCCTGTTTTGAAAAATAGAAGCTGGAGCACACCTGCAAGGGAAGGCGGTGGCGTACTGGTATTGTCACTGGACTAGTAACCCAGAGACCCAGGGTATTGCTCTGGGGACACGGGTTCAAATCCCACCACAGCAGAAGGTGAAATTAGAATTCAATTAATAAATCTGGAATTAAAAAGCTAGTCTAATGATGGCCATGAAACCATTGTCGATTGTTGTAAAAACCCATCTGGTTCACTAATGTCCTTTAGGGAAGGAAATCTGCTGTCCTTACCTGGTCTGGCCTACATGTGACTCCAGATCCACAGCAATGTGGCTGACTCTTACATGCCCTCTGAAATGGCCTAGCAAGCCACTCAGTTGTATCTAACTAATACGAAGTCCAAATGGACTGCAGCGGTTCAAGGGCAATTAGGGATGGGCAATAAATGCTGGCCCAACCAGCTACGCCCAAATCCCATGAATAAATTTTTTTTTAAATTTTTAATTGGCAATAGAAACTAATTTTAATGATCCTTACACATCTCTCCAAATGGCTCAGAACACTTCATACGCAGTGAATTGTTTCAAAGTGTTGTTACGTATGCTGTTGTGACAGTCATGTAATGCACAAATCCCACAAATATAAATGTGATAAATGGCTGTCTGATCTATTTTTGGTAATCTTTCTTGAGTGAAGAATACTAGCAAAGACATCATGAGAACTCCCTACTCTTTTCATTCAATCTTTAACATTCCACCTAAACCATCAGAATATCCAGTAAGGAGAACATGTTGTCTCAGAGGGTAATAAGTTGTGAGTAAGTTATCAGGGAGGCAAATAAAATAAATAAGCTCAAGAAAAAATCGATACCTTTCTGTAAAGAGAAACAATGTAGTGAAAAGCCAGTTCGGCAATGTTGAGATCAGTCAAAAGGATTGCAGGCATAACGGTCTTTTATTGCATCAACTTTGAAAATTCGGGCATTTCACCAAAGGGGCATGTCACAAAATCATTGCATGTGACA
The DNA here is from genome assembly GCF_036365525.1 of Heterodontus francisci. Classification (NCBI taxonomy): domain Eukaryota; kingdom Metazoa; phylum Chordata; class Chondrichthyes; order Heterodontiformes; family Heterodontidae; genus Heterodontus; species Heterodontus francisci. The sequence continues at coordinate 44,284,371 of NC_090376.1, read as the reverse complement.
GCACACAAACAGGCCATTCAGTTCGTCAAGTCAGTGCCAGTGTTTTCCTTCATTGTAATGAAGAATTCAAATACCAAGCAACTCGAGATAAAATAGTTACAAGTAATTAACTAAACCAAAAATTAAATAGACTTCCACTCATTGCTTTCCTTCCCATGTCCCAAAACCATTACGATTTCTCTTTTACAAACAATGAAGCCCCAGAAGCAAATGCTGACTTATGGTTTATGGCTGAAAACTCCACATTCTAACCATTTTATGTGTAAAGAACAATGTTCCTAACCTGAAATGAGAACAGAAAGTGACGGAAATACTCAGCAGGTCTGGCAGCATCTGTGGGAAGAGAAATAGATTCACAAACCTGAAACATTAATTCTGTTTTTCTCTCCACAGATGCTGCCAGACCCACTGAGTATTTCTGGCACTTTCTGCTCTCATTTCTGAGTTCCAGCATCTGCAGTATTTTGCTCTTATTTTAATGTTCCTAATCTTCCTTTCGCCAACTATATTAAATGTGTGCCCCATTGTTACGATCTTACGAACCACTGGAAACAACCTTTCAATATTTATTTTATAATCCTTCATAATCTTTAATAATTCTAACACTTTCTCAGCTTAGTTGAAAAAAATCGTATCATCAAGTTTATTTTCATAATTCTAACCTGCATCCTTGAGGGCATTCTAGTGAACCAATACTGATCATTTTCAGTGCTTTTATTTCTTTCTTTGGCCTCCTTATCTCGAGAGACAATAGGTAAGCGCCTGGAGGTGGTCAGTGGTGTGTGGAGCAGCGCCTGGAGTGGCTATAAAAGCCAAATCTAGAGTGACAGGCTCTTCCACAGGTGCTGCAGAAAAAATTGTTTGTCGGGGCTGTTAAACAGTTGGCTCTCCCCTTGCGATTTTGTCTTTTTTCCTGCCAACTGCTAAGTCTCTTCGACTCGCCACACTTTAGCCCCGCCTTTATGGCTGCCCGCCAGCTCTGGCGAACGCTGGCAACTGACTCCCACGACTTGTGATCAATGTCACAGGACTTCATGTCATGTTTGCAGACGTCTTTAAAGCAGAGACTTGGACAGCCGGTGGGTCTGATACCAGTGGCGAGCTCGCTGTACAATGTGTCTTTGGGGATCCTGCCATCTTCCATGCGGCTCACATGGCCAAGCCATCTCAAGCGCCGCTGACTCAGTAGTGTGTATATGCTGGGATGTTGGCCGCCTCGAGGACTTCTGTGTTGGAGATACGGTCCTGCCACCTGATGCCAAGTATTCTCCGGAGGCAGCGAAGATGGAATGAATTGAGACGTCGCTCTTGGCTGACATACGTTGTCCAGGCCTCGCTGCCATAGAGAAAGGTACTGAGGACACAGGCTTGATACACTCAGACTTTTGTGTTCCGTGTCAGTGCGCCATTTTCCCACACCGTCTTGGCCAGTCTGGACATAGCAGTGGAAGCCTTTCCCATGCGCTTGTTGACTTTTGCATCGAGAGACAGGTTACTGGTGATAGTTGAGCCTAGGTAGGTGAACTCTTGAACCACTTCCAGGGCGTGGTCGCCAATATTGATGGATGGAGCATTTCTGACATCCTGCCCCATGATGTTCGTTTTCTTGAGGCTGATGGTGAGGCCAAATTCATTGCAGGCAGCTGCAAACCTGTCGATGAGACTCTGCAGGCACTCTTCAATGTGAGATGTTAAAGCAGTATCGTCAGCAAAGAGAAATTCCCTGATGAGGACTTTCCGTACTTTGGACTTCGCTCTTAGACGGGCAAGGTTGAACAACCTGCCCCCTGATCTTGTGTGGAGGAAAATTCCTTCTTCAGAAGACTTGAACGCATGTGAGAGCAGCAGGGAGAAGAAAATGCCAAAAAGTGTGGGTGCGAGAATACAGCCCTGTTTCACGCCACTCAGGATAGGAAAGGGGTCTGATGAGGTGCCGCCATGTTGAATTGTGCCTTTCATATTGTCATGGAATGAGGTGATGATACTTAGTAGCTTTGGTGGACATCCAATCTTTTCTAGTAGTCTGAAGAGACCACGTCTGCTGACGAGGTCAAAGACTTAGGTGAGATCTAATGAAAGCAATGTAGAGGGGCATCTGTTGTTCGCGGCATTTCTCCTGTATCTGACGAAGGGAGAACAGCATGTCAACGGTCGATCTCTCTGCACGAAAGCCACACTGTGCCTCAGGGTAGACGCGCTCGGCCAGCTTCTGGAGCCTGTTTAGAGCGACTCGAGCAAAGACTTTCCCCACTATGCTGAGCAGGGAGATTCCACGGTAGTTGTTGCAGTCACCGCGGTCACCTTTGTTTTTATAGAGGGTGATGATATTGGCATCGCGCATGTCCTGAGGTACTGCTCCCTCGTCCCAGCACACAAAAGCAGTTCATGTAGTGCTGAGAGTATAGCAGGCTTGGCACTCTTGATTATTTCAGGGGTAATGCTGTCCTTCCCAGGGGCTTTTCCGCTGGCTAGAGAATCAATGGCATCACTGAGTTCCGATTTTGTTGGCTGTATGTCCAGCTCATCCATGACTGGTAGAGGCTGGGCTGCATTGAGGGCAGTCTCAGTGACAGCATTCTCCCTGGAGTACAGTTCTAGGTAGTGCTCAACCCAGCTTTTATACCCTTCCTATTATGGGGTGTCTTAAACTGCACACAATACTCCAACTCTGGCCGAATAAAGGTCTTGTTAAGTTTCATATTGCCTTTTTCCTTTTGTATTCAGTGTCTCTAGAAACAAGACCAAGGATTCTATTTGCTTTTTTTAATGGTTTTATCTACTTGTGCTATCACTTTAATGGCCTGTATGTCTGAACAATAAGATCCCTCTGCTTTTGTAACCCATTTAAAGTTTAAGTATTTAAAGTCTCTTTTCTGCTCCCTTTCCTTACTTCTAAAATATAGAAATTTAGAAACCAGCAAAGGGCGACCAGAAAGTTGATAAAAAGGGGACTAAATAGAATGAGAGTAAACGAGCCAGGAATATAAAAACAGATTATAAGAGCTTTTACAAGTACATAAAAAAAGAGTCACTAAAGTAAACATTGTTCACTTAGAGGCAGACAGGAGAAATTATCATGGGATCTGAGGAAATGGCAGGGATGTTGAACAAATATTTTGTGTCTCTTCACAGTAGAAGACACAAATTATGTAGCAGAAATAGAGGGTAACCAAGGGGCTAATAAGAGTGAGGAATTAATATCAGCAGAGGAAAAAGTATTAGAGAAACTTAAGGGATTAAAAGCCAACAAATCTCAAAGACTTGTTGGTCTACATCAGAGTGTTCTAAAAGAGATATTCCCTAGATTCTAGAAAGGTTCCAGTGGATTGGAAGTTAGTAAATGTAACACTGCTATTCAAGAAAGGAGGGAGAGAGAAAACAGAAAACTACTGGCCAGTAAGTCTAATATCAGGAAATTGAGAAAATGTTAGAATTTATTATCAAGGAAGTCTTAACAATGCACTCAGAAAATCATAGGATGAACAGAGAGTCAACATGAAAAGGGAAATTGTGTTTAACAAATTTATTGGAGTTTTTGAGGATGTAACTAGCCCTCAGGTAAGTGAGGAAGTAGGTTAATCAGGGTGACTAGGAAGTGGTGATCAGAGTGGGGTGCGATTTCAGGGGTGGGAACAGCGGCGATCAAGGAGAGGGAGTGGCTGCAGTTGCCACATCTCAATGTGGGGTTGAGAGGAACACTCCTGGTCCTCCAGGCTCACATTCGGGTAAGTATATTTTAAAATCTTAGCTTCCTGGTTGCAACCTAACAGGACTGCTTTTATGTCGCATTTAAGTCTGGTTTGCTGGAGCTGGCGCTGATGCCTCAGGACAAACCAGTCTTTTAGTGTGAGCCTCAAATGGATATTAAGTCCCTTACTTGTAGATGAAAAGGGCCTAACGCCTGTTTCAGGCTTGGGCACTGCTTGCTTTTTTTTGCCATTACAACCCTTCCTGCTGCTAACAAATGTGCACTACCTACGCGCCATATTGGAAATTTAGCAGACCATTTGGCACCCAAACCCAGTTAATGGACTTCTGATTCGAAGCTTGTTGAAGTCTATTCAATTTTCATCTCCAAAGCCACCTCTGCCTGCTCCTCTGTAAAGCATGGTTTAGGGATTTTCTTTTAAGTTATGTTCAAATTTGGAATTAGTTATTTACATGGGTTAAGGGCTTCATTTACTGTTTGTTGAACTGCTTATCAGTGATTATTGCTGGTCTCTGCTGATTCAGTGACTTAACCAAATGCCACCAGTAGGTTGAAACAACCTACATTTCTATAGCACTTCTCACATACAGAGATATATCTCCAAAGGAGTGAATTTCTAAGTAGGGTGGGGATGGGGGTGGGGGGGTGTTGCGGGTAGTGGGGGGGCATGGTGGGAGTTTATCTTGTTCACCCAGCATAACTTCAGCAGAACAGAAATACCAGAAAAACAGCGTAAATAGTATTGACATTATTCTTCTGATGTTTCCAGTGGACAACCAGGAGACAAACAATGGAAAATCACCTCGCAAGTATTTCACTCAGTGGCCAGTGAATACTGAGAAGAGAAAAGGGAGGAAGAAAAGAAGTTTTAAAGTGGCTAATACATGGTTTAAGAGGCAGGTTTTGAGGTGATTTCTAAAGGTTAGGAGGGAAGTGGCAGTGCAGAGTAATCTAAAGATAGCGTTCGAGGACAGTGTGACTGAAAGAGCAACCAGTAGTCATGAAATGGAGGGAGCGGAAAACAAAGAATTTGTTTCAGTGGTGTGGACTATATGGCTAGAGGAGGTTGCTAAGTAGGGTAAAGCCTGGCTCGGTTGTAAAATTAAAACCCAACCTGGGCCGATTCGACCACAGCCAACCCGAACCCGACCCGAGCCCGAGTCCTTTAATTTTTTTCGCACCGACCCGACCCAACACGAATATCCTTCATCTGTTCTGGCAGCAGGCTATTCCTGCAAATGGAGTTGTGGGGAATCATGGGTAAGCCTGATCCCGTGACTTCCCGGAAGCAGCACTGTCCAGCCTAACCCAACCTGAGCCCGAATGCTGGGCTCGGAATATAGACCCGACACGACTTGAACCTGATGCATGTAGTCGGGTCTAGTCGGGTTCGGGTCGGGGTAGCCAGGCTTTAAAGTAGGGTAGGGCAGGCCATGGAGAAACATCCAAGCAACAACAAAGAAATGAGGATCCAGCAGTCCACTGAGATTCCACACCCCACTGATTAAGCCTAAAGTGGCACCTGAGAAGGCGAGGGAGTAAAGGCCAGAGGCATGTAGTTATTGATGAGAACTAAAGACAGTGGAATTGAAATTCAATTTTGATGGGGGAAAAAAACAAATGGTGACAGATCAGCCACTTGTTACACACCCCACAGGATTTTCCTTTCTAATTTGTGCCCCAGCCAAAGTTGAATTTCATCCCTAATGACTTTGTTGTACTTATATTAATTTGAAAGAAATGCGGTCTCATTAATAATGTCAGGGAAGCACTTGAAGGGCTGAATTTTACGAACCCCTCGACATTGGGGGTTGTGGCGGGGGGGGCCGTAAAATTCTGCCGAGAGTGGCCTGCCTCGATCCCCAACTTCGAGAAGGCCCTGACGCATTTTTCCGCCGGCAGCCGGAACTCGGTGTGCCCAAGCAGCAGGGCCTTCATTAAAATATGGAAATTAGAAACATGAACATGCAAATGAACTTACCTGCTGCTGGTGGCTGTCCTACGCAATTTTACTGCCGCCAATCGCAACTCGCGTGCCTTCGGAACGCCATATGGGTGGGGGGGGCGGGAAACGGGGAAAATGCTTTTATTGGCTGTGGGGAAAGGGTTGAAGGTCAAAAGTGATGAGGTTGGGCGGAAAGTTCAGGGTGGGAATAAAATTAATGTCTGTCAGATTGGCATCTAAAACAATCATTGTGGGGCGGTTGGGAAAGGGCTCCTGCTTTTTCTTTTTAATTAAAAAATTTAAAAGCTCGTTTCCATTTAAAGATGCAAATCTCTCATGAAGGGCATGAAGCCCTTTAAAAATGGTGCCAGTGCCTGCGCGGTAGCACCGGACACCATTGCTGGGGACGTGGTGGCTACCTCCTCTATGTCATCGGGGGCAGCCATTACACCCCTCCAGTTAAATGAGCCCCTGCACGTGATATCGCAGGGGCTCAGTGGCAACACTTCCGTGTCAGAAGGCGGTCGACTTCAGAGCCTTGTTGCTATACTCCTTGTTGAAAGAACTGTGTGACGCCTGCTGCAACCTAAATTCTTTGAACGCCTATCTCTTAAACACTGTTTGTCAAATTCAGCCCAATCTGTGTAGAAGTGAATTTGGGATTCTTGGTGGAGACAGAGGTGTAAAGGGCTGTGGTTGCCAGGTCAACTAATATGTACAAAACAGACATTGATAGATTTTTGTCAGGCTAGGGATATGTAGCAAAGGTGGGCAAATTGGCTTGAGGTTCAGATCAACCATAATCTAATTGAATGGCCTAATCCTGTTTCTGTATTCCTATGTTCCTAAAGCTAGATGTCTTGGTGTTGTCATGGAACAGTTTTTTTCTCCTCTGTTTAAAAACAGTGTGCCTTTAAAAACTAAGAGGCACAGTGTGCCAGCAACTGCACCTGTTTCCTAGGCAACAGCAGGAGAGAAAGGAGGCCACATGCTGTATTGTAACTTTTGACTGTGTGTAAAGACTGGCTATAACCAGTATGAACTGGAAACCAGTGAAGTGTGCTTACTGAATGAAGGATCCCTCTCTCCTAGCAGAAAAATCTATTTTGGTCTGCAGCTGTGTATTGCCTAAGGAGAGAAAGAAAAACCCTGGAAAAGAACATTTGCATTGTTGGAGGTAGTAAATTGCTTTTTTACTTCCAAACTCTAAGAAGTGTCTGCTTCAGGAGTAACTCTCTGTTGTCTGTTTGTATTTGCTGGAATCCTCAGTAAAGTTCCTACTGAAAGACCACAAATTTCAAAATCGAAACAGACCTGTTGCTATACTCCTTGTTGAAAGCATTGTGTGACGCCTGCTGCAACCTAAGTTCTTTGAATGCCTATCTCATAAATACTGTTTGTCGAATTCGCCTGGAGACTTCCAGTGGCATCTAACTATTCTACTCTGGGACATTTCACCAACTGGGAATGTAACCCACAAAGACCTAAAACCCAGCTACTTATTAATTTCAAACAAACATAATTTTTTAAACCAGTTAACTGTTGGTCATTGAACGTATGTGTGTTGTTACGACCAGGGGAGAAGTGGTTTACGGGTTCCCTCTCAGCTTTTGCCTGGTTTAACCGTAACAGGGTTTAATTTTTAAACACCATGTTTTTAGCACCCCCTTAGTGAATCCTTGTTCACTGCTCCAATTGTAAAATAAAGAAATCAAACAGGTTTCCTTAGATTTAAATAAGAAAGGTAGAGGTTTATTAATCTTAAACTCTAATCCAGTTAACGACTACAAATATGCAACGCGACCACAGTAGCATGCATATGCGATAAACACACACATGCAGATAGAGACAGAAAAAATAGAAGGAATAAAGGGGAAAAGTTTGAAGCAATATCTGGTAGTTACAGTCCTTTAAGTTCAATGTGAAGTCTTTGGTTTCCGGTACGTCTTGCAATTTGTTGGGGCCCAGATCACACTTCAACTGTTTCCGATGTAGGAGTCTTTTCTCTCTTGAGGTTTCTGTGTCAAAGAACAAAGAACAAAGAACAGTACAGTACAGGAACAGGCCATTCAGCCCTCCAAGCCTGCACCGATCTTGATGCCTGCCGAAACTAACACCTTCTGCACTTCCGGGGCCCATATCCCTCCATTCCCTCCCTATTCATATATTTGTCAAGATGTCTCTTAAACATCGCTATCGTATCTGCTTCCACCACCTCCCCTGGCAGCACGTTCCAGGCACTCACTACCCTCTGTGTAAAAAAACTTGCCTCGCACATCCCCTCTAAACTTTGCCCCTCGCACCTTAAACCTATGTCCCCATGTAACTGACTCTTCCACCCTGGGAAAAAGCTTCTGACTATCCACTCTGTCCATGCCGCTTATAACTTTGTAAACCTCTATCATGTCGCCCCTCCACCTCCGTCGTTCCAGTGAAAACAATCCGAGTTTTTCCAACCTCTCCTTATAGCTAATACCCTCCAGACCAGGCAACATCCTAGTAAACCTGCTCTGTACCCTCTCCAAAGCCTCCACGTCCTTCTGGTAGTGTGGTGACCAGAATTGCAAGCAATATTCTAAGTGTTGCCTAACTAAGGTTCTGTACAGCTGCAGCATGACTTGCCAATTTTTATACTCTATGCCCCAACTGATGAAGGCCTTCTTGACTACCTTATCCACTTGCGTTGTCACTTTCAGTGACCTGTGGACCTGTACGCCCAGATCTCTCTGCCTGTCAATACTCCTAAGGGTTCTGCCATTTACTGCATACCTCCCACCTGCATTAGACCTTCCAAAATGCATTACCTCACATTTGTCCGGATTAAACTCCATCTGCCATTTCTCCGCCCAAGTCTCCAACCGATCTATATCCTGCTGTATCCTCTGACAATCCTCATCATTATCCGCAACTCCACCAACCTTTGTGTCGTCCACAAACTTACTAACCAGACCAGCTACATTTTCCTCCAAATCATTTATATATACTACAAACAGCAAAGGTCCCAGCACTGATCCCTGCGGAACACCACTAGTCACATCCCTCCATTCAGAAAAACACCCATCCACTTTTACCCTCTGTCTTCTGTGACTGAGCCAGTTCTGTATCCATCTTGCCAGCTCACCTCTGATCCCGTGTGACTTCACCTTTTGCACCAGTCTGCCATGCGGGACCTTGTCAAAGGCTTTACTAAAGTCCATATAGACAACATCCACCGCCCTTCCTTCATCAAACATCTTCGTCACTTCCTCAAAAAATTCAATCAAATTAGTAAGACACGACCTCCCCTTCACAAAACCATGCTGTCTCTCGCTAATAAGTTTGTTTGTTTCCAAATGGGAGTAAATCCGGTCCCAAAGAATCCTCCCTAATAGTTTCCCTACCACTGACGTAAGGCTCACCGGCCTATAATTTCCTGGATTGTCCTTACCACCCTTCTTAAACAAAGGAACAACATTGGCTATTCTGCAGTCCTCTGGGACCTCACCTGTAGCCAATGAGGATGCAAAGATTTCTGTCAAGGCCCCAGCAATTTCTTCTCTTGCCTCCCTCAGTATTCTAGGGTAGATCCCATCAGGCCCTGGGGACTTATCTACCTTAATGCTTTGCAAGACACCCAACACCTCCTCCTTTTTGATAATGTCTTCCATGGGTCCGGTGGCTTGGGAGAAAACGTGAGAGAGAGACAGCCAGGCAAGAGACTTGATTGTTTCAGCTTCAGTTGCACATTGCCTTCTGCCTCTTTCTCTGTGGAACAATTCAAAAAACCCCAGGTTGCCCAGATTAGTCATGTGACTAGCTGGTTTGCCCACTTTTGTTTGTGGATTCTACCATCTTAGCAGTCATCCTGGAATGTGAGCTTCCTCACCTTCAATGTCTGGTGATCAAAGTCCATTTTGGGTTAAGTGTACCAGGGGATAGTCCTTTGTCTCTCCAAGCACTGTCTGTTAGTATGCAAATATATTTCCAGCCAAGTGTCTGGTGTTTTTTTTTAAAACAAGTCGTTTCTTCACTCCAGCAACAGTTTAAAATCGATGTTCATATGACAAAATTAATATGCCTCATTCTTGGCAGGTCGGGGTCTGCATTACACCTGCACACTCAGTGGAATGAAATGCGATTTTTTTTTTAAAAAGGTTGTTTCATTAAAAGGGACGAGAGAGAAGGACAGGAACACACACACACATCTCTCTCATTCATTCAGAACCCCAACAATTGTTACAGCTTGTCTTTTCTTGGTGGCAGTGCTGCTTTAAATGGCCCTTTCTGGTATCCCAATAAACATGTGGTTTTTGGGGCAGTTTCTTCAGATTGCACATTTTCATGACTGCGTAAGGGGGCTTTGTTCTTGTTGAGATCTGCAGGGGGTGGAGGTTAGGTTTAATTAGCCCTAGGTTGGAGTTCTGTTCGGGGGCGGTGACAGTGGTGATTCCTCTCTGAATTCTGTTTCAGTGCCTTGATAAGTCATGCAAGGGCTTTTCACCTCAGAGTGTGGCTGGTTCCCTTTTTTCCGACTGTGGGGAGTGATTCTTTGCTAATCTTCCCTTTGTCAAGTGGTACACTCCTGCTTACAGGTATTTGTCTAGATTCTACCGCACTCCCCTGCGGCACTTCAACTAGGTGAGGCATCACCCTCATGGTTACTCTGCCTTCTTGAGGACTTTCTTTATCTCTGCAGGTTCCTGTAAATGCTGTTAGCAACACTGTTGGGGTGCTTCTAGCGTCTAGCGTCTAGCTTCTAGCATCTGTATTTACATAGCAGGAGGTGGGGTCTAATTTATCAAACGTTATTTTAGTTATATTTAATTTGATTGAGTTTTTTGAGGAAGTGACAAAGATGATTGATGAAGGAAGGGCAGTGGATGTTATCTATATGGACTTCAGTAAAGCCTTTGACAAGGTCCCTCATGGCAGACTGATACAAAAGGTGAAGTCACATGGGATCAGAGGGGAGCTGGCAAGATGGATACAGAACTGGCTCGGTCACAGAAGACAGAGGGTAGCAGTGGAAGGGTGCTTTTCTGAATGGAGGGATGTGACTAGTGGTGTTCCGCAGGGATCAGTGCTGGGACCTTTGCTGTTTGTAGTATATATAAATGATTTGGAGGAAAATGTAGCTGGTCTGATTAGTAAGTTTGCGGATGACACAAAGGTTGGTGGAGTTGCGGACAGTGATGAGGATTGTCAGAGGATACAGCAGGATATAGATCGGTTGGAGACTTGGGCGGAGAAATGGCAGATGGAGTTTAATTCGGACAAATGTGAGGTAATGCATTTTGGAAGGTCTAATGCAGGTGGGAGGTATACAGTAAATGGCAGAACCCTTAGGAGTATTGACAGGCAGAGAGATCTGGGCGTACAGGTCCACAGGTCACTGAAAGTGGCAACGTAGGTGGATAAGGTAGTCAAGAAGGCATACGGCATGCTTGCCTTCATCGGTCGGGGCATAGAGTATAAAAATTGGCAAGTCATGCTGCAGCTGTACAGAACTTTAGTTAGGCCACACTTAGAATATTGCTTGCAATTCTGGTCGCCACACTACCAGAAGGGCGTGGAGGCTTTGGAGAGGGTACAGAAGAGGTTTACCAGGATGTTGCCTGGTCTGGAGGGCATTAGCTATGAGGAGAGGTTGGATAAACTCGGATTGTTTTCACTGGAACGACGGAGGTGGAGGGGCGACATGATAGAGGTTTACAAAGTTATAAGCGGCATGGACAGAGTGGATAGTCAGAAGCTTTTCCCAGGGTGGAAGAGTCAGTTACTAGGGGACATAGGTTTAAGGTGAGAGGGGAAAAATTTAGAGGGGATGTGCGAGGCAAGTTCTTTACACAGAGGGTGGTAAGTGCCTGGAACTTATTGCCGGGGGAGGTGGTGGAAGCAGGAACCATAGAGACGTTTAAGAGGCATCTTGACAAATACATGAATCTGGTGGGAATAGAGGGATACGGACCCCGGAAGTGCAGAAGGTTTTAGTTTAGGCAGGCATCAAGATCAGCGCAGGCTTGGAGGGCCGAATGGCCTGTTCCTGTGTTGTACTGTTCTTTGTTCTTTGTTTGTTTTGGGGTTGGCTGACCGAACAGTAGGGGTTTTCATCTGGAATTCCTCCCGGACTTCCTTTAACCTGCCCTTTTGGGCCCTTTTCTTCCCTTTCCTTTCAAACTTTTTGCCAGCCCTGTGCCTGTCTGTCCCCTTTTGTTCTCAGCAGGAGTCCCATACAGTTCACTAGCCCTGTGCTGGAGAATCCTCCAAATACCAGTACATGACATAGGGGTGCAGATTTCACTGTAGGTTGGGGTTTTCCCTCAACCTGGCACATGTGACAACTCCTACATCTTTGTGGAGTTTTGGCCAAACTGCTGTCTTATGCAGGCTTTGGTTTTTCGTATACCTACATGTACAGCCACTGCAATTTCATGGGCCATTCTTACTATTTCTTTGCGGTACCTCAGCGGCACCACTAACCGGTGAACCACCGTCCACTCCTTGCCCTCATTTCCTCATCAGTACCTCATTCTTTACGGAGTAGCAATCAGGGACTCCCTCTGCTTCAATTTCAGATTGGGCAGCCTGTGCTGACTCTTTCAATACTGGGTCAGCTCACTGAGCCTCAGCTAGGGAAGATTTATTTAACTCATTCCCTGGGTCATCTAATTTTCCAAATAAAGTCTCGGTCAGACAGATCTCATGGTCATCTGCCTGCAGTGCCAATTCAGTCTCCTCTGAGGGAGCTGGTTTGATCATGGCTTGATTCATTACACAGTCAGGGAAACTGCATGGGGACCATCTCCTGCCACTGCCATGTTTCTCGGACCTCCTGCGGTCTCTCTTTCACTACTGGGGAAGCTACCACCTTCATCCCTGCCAGATCATTACCTAGGAACAGGTCAACCCCGTCCACAGGCGAACTAGGGACAATCCTTATGGTCACCGATCCCGAAACTAGGTCGCACTCCAAGTGCACCCTGTGTAAAGTTACAGGCATACACGGTCCTCCAATACCATTCTCCACCATTCTGGAGTTTACTGCACTCTCGGGGAAAAGGTCAGGCCTTTTCCCAGTAAAAGGGATCTAGTGGCCCCTGTGTCCCTAAGGATTACTATGGGCTTGCTTGCCCCACTTGTGGGGTATGGGGTTACTCTCCATTCAGACACAAAACCCTCATAAGCTTCAGGAATCCTATTACATTTTCCTGCACTTGCAGCCATAAGCTTCCTGGGTCTCACTCACTGCAGTTTAAGCCACAGCTTGTTCTGCTGTGCTTTCCATCAGGGTCCCATCTTCACTGAGCGGGTGTGCCTGATTAACCCTCCAGGTTTTCCCTTTAGTTTCCAGCAGTCAGCTTTTAAATGCCCTGCTTTATTACAATGGAAGTGCACAGGTCTCTGGGTCTCACTCCTACTCACAGCACCATCCTTTTTGGCTGGAGGAGGGCCCCCTGTGTCTCCTGCTTTTCCTTCCCTCCTGGGACTGCTTGGGCTTCTCTCACCTTCCCACCCTTTATCCTTTTCAGATTTGTGGGGATGATTAGGAAAGGTTTTCCCCTGGGAATCCTACTCATAAGTGAGAGCAAACTCATCGGCCAGGACTGCTGCCTGCTGGGCTTTATGAGCCTTTTGTTCCTCCACATGTGTCTTTATGGAGAGCAGGAGAGAGTTTTTAAATTCCTCTAACAAAATTACTTCCGAGATTTTCATAGCTGAGCTGTACTTTAAGAGCCCTCAGTCGGTGGTCAAAAGCCAGCTGCTTATTTCTCTCAAACTCCAGGGACATTTGATCAGCTTGCTTCTTGAGGGTTCTAAACTTTTGGTGATAGGCTTCCAGTACTAACTCATATGCCTCGAGTTTAGCATTTTTTGTCAGTTCATAATTTGATGAACTCTCATCTGGCAACATGGAATAAACCTCATGGGCTTTTCCTACTAATGTACTCTAACAGCAGAGTTCAAGCCTCAGCTAGCCACTTTAACTGCCTTGCCAGTTTTTCTAAAGACACAAAAAATGCTTCCACGTCTCCCTCATTGAATTTTGGGATCAGTTGAGAGAGTTTTAACATTTTTGTACCCAGTCCTGAATTACGCACCTCCATATTGGCCATGCTTTCACTGGGGTTGTTCTGTCACCCCCTAGTTAATTCAAGCCCCCTTAGCTCTCCTTCTTCACATTCCTTCTGAAAGGTTCTTTCTCTTTCTCTCGCTCTCCTCTCTCTCTTTCTCTCTTTCTCTTTCTCTTTCCCTGTCTTCTAATTCAAGTTTCCTCTGTTCCAATTGTATCTTTGGTAGCAATACCCTGTCAGAGTCTACTTCTAACCCTGTTTCTGCTTCTTCAGATTCAAGGGAAAAATGGTTGGCCACTAGTCTTAGGAGTTCAGACTTCCTAGCCTTGCCATGTACAGTGATCCCACACTGCTCAGCCATTTTCCTCAACTCCTCCATAGACAGTGCTTTTAACTTATCCCAGATTACTTCATGCTGGCTTGGGGAGCTACTAGCTTCAGTCTCAGACATGTTAGTATTCTAGCACACACAACCACAAGCAAACCTGTATTGAAAACTATTCTCTTTTTTGATTGGGAACAATTTGGCTTCCCACTTCCAATTTCTCGTTTGTCTGTGGGTAAAATCTCAGATGCTAGCCCCCAAATTTCTGTTACAACCAGGTGAGAAGAGGTCTAGGAGTTCCCTGTCAGCCTTTGCCTGGTTTAACCATAACAGGGTTTAATTTTTAAACACTGTTTTTAGCACCCTCTTAGTGAATCCTTGTTTACTGCTCCAATTGTAAGACAAAGAAATCAAACAGGTTTCCTTAGATTTAAACAAGAAAGGTAGAAGTTTATTCATCTTAAACTCTAATCCAGTTAACGACTACGAATATGCAACACGACCACGCTAGCATTCATACACGATAAACACACACACACATGCAGATAGAGACAGAAAAAATAGAAGGAATAAAGGGGAAAGGTTTGAGGCAATATCTGGTAGTTACAGTCCTTTAAGTTCAATGTGGAGTCTTTGGTTTCCGGTAAGGCTTACGATTTGTTGGAGCCCAGTTCACGCTTCAACTTATTCTGATGTAGGAGTCTTTTCTCTCTTGAGGTTTACATGTCTTCCGTGGGTCTGGTGGCTTGGAAGAAAGCGAAAGAGAGAAAGACAGCCAGGCGAGAGACTTGATTGTTTCAGCTTCAGTTGCACACTGCCTTCTGCCTCTTTCTCTGTGGAACAATTCAAAAAACCCCAGGTTGTCCAGGTTAGCTGGTCTGCCCACTTCTGTTTGTGGATTCTACCATCTTCGCAGTCATCCTGGAATGTGAGCTTCCTCACCTTCAATGTCTGGTGATCAAAGTCCATTTTGGGTTAAGTGTACCAGGGAATAGTCCTTTGTCTCTCCAAGCACTGTCTGTTAGTATGCAAATATATTTCCAGCCAAGTGTCTGGTGTTTTTTTAAAACAAGTCCTTTCTTTACTCCAGCAACAGTTTAAAATCAATGTTCATATGACAAAATTAATATGCCTCATTCTTGGCAGGTGGGGGTCTGCATGACAGTGTGTACATGAAGGTTAGGATAAAATAAAAAGTTATAAACATGTGTTTATCTCAATAGTAATTAAGATTTAGTTTATCAATAAATAGTTAATTTGCTGTTGTTTAAAGAAACCTGGTTTGGTCTGTTTTATTCTGGGAGCTTAATAAAGTGCTTAATTTGGCAAATTTCCAGTAGGTGAGAAAACTTTAATTATATGCTCTGACCTGTGGAGTAATGGGACTGAACTGACAGTGCATTACCCCTACCTCGGTAGTAACATAGTAATTGGAGGCTTGCATCTGGGATCATATTAATTGCTCATGTCCAAGATCCAATCCAAATCTAATGTCAATTAAATGAATTATAAGGGAGTAATAAATTGAAAGAGAAAAAATAAAAGTAACCTGGTGTCTTGTATATAAGGGTAAAGGCTGTATCATCGGAATGGCATTAACAGTTGCAGCAGGTTTCTGGGAAAGAAGATTATGTCCCTCAGTGATTTGACAACTTTAACTAAGAATAAACTTAAAGATCTGGCAGCAAAATTGGGGTTAGAATTGAAATCAGGTGCCAAAAAAGCAGTGATAATTGACATAATAACCCAACATCTGGAATTGGAAGACGAGGAAGAAGATAGTAAGTCAGAGAGTGATGCAGTGGTATTGGCTAAGATTCAGTTAGAAACAAAAAAAACGTGAAGCTGAAAAAGAATTTTAAAAACTTGAACTTGAAAAAGAGGAAAGGGAGAAAGACAGAGCACATCAGTGAGAAAGTGAAAGAGAAGAGAAGGAATTTAGGCTAAAAGAGATGGAACTAAGACAAAGGGGTAGTCTTGCTCTTGGGGAAATTCAGGTCAGGAAGAATCTGAATTCAACCCAGGACCCAGCGCAAATCTATTTAAATTCATACAAACTCTTCCTAAGTTTGAAGAAAGGGACGTAGGGGCATTTTTCATAGCTTTTGAAAAAATAGCCAAACAAATGAAAAGGCCAAAGGAAAGCTGGACACTACTTATGCAAAGCAGGTTGATAGGCAGAGCTCATGAAGTTTATGTCATGCTTCCTTGAAGAAGCTTTTGCAGATTATGAGATGGCAAAAAATGCTATTCTTGCTGCATATGAGTTAGTCCCTGAAGCTTACCATCAGAAGTTTCGGAACTTACGGAGATGGGCTAGACAGACGTGTGTAGAATTTGAGAGGGTGAAGCAAATTAATTTTGACCATTGGATATAGGTATTAAAGATGGAAGCCACATTAGAATTAGAATTAGAATTAGAATATTACAGCGCAGTACAGGCCCTTCGGCCCTCGATGTTGCGCCGACCTGTGAAACCATCTGACCTACACTATTCCATTTTCATCCATATGTCTATCCAATGACCACTTAAATGCCCTTAAAGTTGGCGAGTCTACTACTGCTGCAGGCAGGGCGTTCCATGCCCCTACTACTCTCTGAGTAAAGAAACTACCTCTGACATCTGTCCTATATCTATCACCCCTCAACTTAAAGCTATGTCCCCTCATGTTTGCCATCACCATCCGAGGAAAAAGACTTTCACTATCCACCCTATCTAACCCTCTGATTATCTTATATGTCTCTATTAAGTCACCTCTCCTCCTCCTTCTCTCCAACGAAAACAACCTCAAGTCCCTCAGCCTTTCCTCGTAAGACCTTCCCTCCATACCAGGCAACATCCTAGTAAAATAAAAGCAAAATACTGCGGATGCTGGAAATCTGAAACAAAAACAAGAAATGCTGGATTCACTCAGCAGGTCTGGCAGCATCTGTGGAAAGAGAAGCAGAGTTAACGTTTCGGGTCAGTGACCCTTCTTCGAAGAAGGGTCACTGACCCGAAACGTGAACTCTGCTTCTCTTTCCACAGATGCTGCCAGACCTGCTGAGTGAATCCAGCATTTCTTGTTTTTGTAACATCCTAGTAAATCTCCTCTGCAACCTTTCCAAAGCTTCCACATCCTTCCTATAATGCGGTGACCAGAACTGCACGCAATACTCCAGGTGCGGCCTCACCAGAGTTTTGTACAGCTGCAGCATGACCTCGTGGCTCCGAAACTCGATCCCCCTACATATGAGAACCTTCGAGAATTGATTCTCTTGGAAAAGTTGAAAAATTCAATTCCTTCAGTAGTGAGAACTCATGTAGATAACTGGAAAGTTTTGAAAGCTAGGCAAGCAGTGGAAATTGCTGAGGATTTTGAGACTGTGAATAGGCGGAAACCTTTTGTCCGTCACCCCAATAAACCCGAGTAGGATAGAAAGTGGGAGAGTGAAAGGAAAGCAAGTAACCGGGACAAGTATGAACAGCTGGAAATGCCCCAGGATCACCTCCACAGGCCAGTAAGGAAGGTGCTGAGGGTAGGAGTGAGGTCTGCAAGCCAAGTGTTATCATTGCCACAAAACGGGTCATCTTGGTTCAAAATGCTGGAAGTCGCAAGGTAAACCATAAGACTTGTTGGGGTACACAAAGTTAATTCAGAGAAAAGAGCTCTGACTGAGAGTACAGCAGACCAAGCTGTAGCTTTAAAGGTAGCTGTAAAACCAGATACTAAAACTAAAGGTTGCGTACAGTTTGGGTCCCCTTACTTGAGGAGGGATGTAGTTGCATTGGAGGCAGTTCAGAGGAGGTTCACTAGATTGATTCCAGAGATGAGGAGTTTGTGTTAAGAAGAGAGAGATTGAGCAGTTTAGGTCTTTACTCTCTGGAGTTTAGAAGAATGAGAGGAGATCTAATTGAGGTATATAAAATGATTAAGGGGATTGACAAAGTAGACGTAGAGAGGATGTTTTCTCTGGTGGGGCAATCTAGAACAAGAGATCATAGTTTTAGGATAAGGGGTAGCAGATTTAAAACAGAGATGAGGAGAAATTACTTCTCTCAAAGGGTCGTGAGTCTGTGGAATTCACTACCCCAAAGTGCGGTGGATGC
Organism: Heterodontus francisci; assembly: GCF_036365525.1. Lineage (NCBI taxonomy): Eukaryota > Metazoa > Chordata > Chondrichthyes > Heterodontiformes > Heterodontidae > Heterodontus > Heterodontus francisci. The sequence goes on along the minus strand of NC_090376.1, from coordinate 44,266,251 downwards.
CGGGACATTGAGTAAATTTAAGGAGGAGTTAGACAGATTTTAATTAGTAATGGGTTGGAAGGGTTTTAGATTAGATTAGATTAGAGATACAGCACTGAAACAGGCCCTTCGGCCCACCGAGTCTGTGCTGAACATCAACCACCCATTTATACTAATCCTACACTTATCCCATATTCCTACCAAACATCCCCACCTGTCCCTATATTTCCCTACCACCTACCTATACTAGTGACAATTTATAATGGCCAATTTACCTATCAACCTGCAAGTCTTTTGGCTTGTGGGAGGAAACCGGAGCACCCGGAGAAAACCCACGCAGACACAGGGAGAACTTGCAAACTCCACACAGGCAGTACCCGGAATCGAACCCGGGTCCCTGGAGCTGTGAGGCTGCGGTGCTAACCACTGCGCCACTGTGCCGCCCTATGGAGAACGGGCAGGAAAGTGGATTTGAGGGCCGAGATGAGATCAGCCATGACCGTATTGAATGGCGGAGTAGGCTCGAGGGGCTGAATTGCCTGCTCCTGCTCCTAGTTCTTATGTTCTTACAAAAGTGAGTGTAGAGGTTAAGAATATGATACCCAAAAGTTATAATGAATTCTTGTCAATGGGAAAAACAACTCCATTTCCTTTAAGTGAGGCAGGAAAATCTATTATACTCAGGGATACAGGAGCAAACCAAACACTCTTGCTGGGGAAAGGTGTAATGTTTCCACCAGAAATTGCCCTGAGCACTAAAGTTTTAGTTAATGGAATTGGCAGGGAGTATATACCTTTATCCCCATACCTTTATACGAAGTACGCCTAAAGTGTGACCTATTATCTGGGATGGTAACTATAGGAGTTGTCCACAGTTTGTCAGTAGAGGGAATTGATCTACTTCTAGTAAATGATTTGGCTGGATCAAAAGTATCAGCTTCTCCTATAATTACAGAGAAACCAAGTAAAGTTAGAGAAACTGAAGAATTACAGGAACAAGTTCCAGGAATATTTCCTGTGTGTGTAGTAAACCCAGCAATGGCTAAACAGGTTCCATTGTCAGAGGTAAAAGTGGCACCACAAACAGATAGTCAAGTATATGAAACTTTATTTGGGAATTTAGATAATCCAAATGAGATGTTTAACAGATCTTCTATAATTGCAGCACAGCAAGCTGATCCAGAGCTATACAGAATGGCACAGACAGCACTGACAGAAGCTGAGGCGAAAGGAGTTCCAGAAGGCTATTATATGGAAAATGGGGTTTTGAGGAAGAAATGGAGACCGCTTCATAGACCTGTGGACAAAGACTGGATAGTTGTTAAACAGATAATGGTACCACCTAAATATCTCCAGGAATTATTCAGGTTAGCACATGACATTCCTTTAGCAGGATATAGGGGAACTTGGAAGACTAAATCATATATAAGTCAACATTATTACTGGCCAGGCCTTACAAAGGACATGAAGCAGTTTCGTAGGGCTCAAAAACACTTTAAAGCATCCCAAGCCAATATGAAAAAATGGGCAAACAAGAATGCAAAGACCCACAATTTTCAACCAGGGGATCAAATATTGGTGTTGTTACCATTATGGGAGAACCATTAAAAGCATGGTTCAGTAGCCCATATAAAGTGATCAAAAGAGTGGGTAAGGTAGATTACTTGTTTGACACCTCTGATCGCCGGAAGAACAACCAATTCTGTCACATCAATATGTTAAAGCAATATTATTGCAGGGAGAAGGATAAGCCAGTACAGGTATGTCAGGTAATGGGGACTGTTGAGAGGGAAAAGGACAGTGAGAATGAGGCAGAAGGAGGTCTCGACAATTCTCAGATTGAACCTCCAACTATCCAGTTAGCAAATACAGAATGGCTAGGAAAATTGGACAACTTGTTTTTGCACTTAGATGCAAAGCAACATGAATACCTAACCAGGCTTTTCACAATATTTAAAAGAGTCTGTAGGGATAAGCTGGGATGTACAACCATAGCCACACATGATGTGGATTTAGGGGAATCCATTCCTTTAAAGCAACATCCTTATCGCTTAAGTCCGGACAAACAGGCCCAAGTAAAAACAGAAATCTAATGCATGCTGGAAAACAACTTAATTGAGCCTAGTCAAAGCAGCTGGTGTTCACTAATAGTTCTAGTGTCTAAACCTGACGGATCAACCTGACTTTGCATAGACGACACAAAAGTCAATGTAGTAATGAAGACAGACTCCTACCCAATTCCTCGTGTAAAAGACTGTATTGACAGAGTGGGCAGTGCTAGGTTTCTTACCAAGATCGACTTGTTAAAGGGATATTGGCAAGTTCCTTTGACTCCTCAAGCTAAAGAGATATCAGCCTTTGTAACACCAGATGGTCTTTATCTGTGCTGGGTGATGCCATTCGGGCTAAAAAATGCCCCAGCCACTTTTCAAAGATTAATGAATTAGGTGGTACCCAATGTTCCCAACTGTGTAGTATATCTTAATGTAGTACTAATATACAGTAACACTTGGCAAGAACACTTAAACCAGCCAAAATTCTGTTTAAAAAACTGAAAGCAGTGGACTTAGTAGTAAATCTGGCAAAAAGCGAATTTGGAAAAGCAAGAGTAACTTACATCGGACACATAGTGGTGCAAGGACAAGTATTGCCAAAAATGACAAAAGTGCAAGTCTTAGTGGAGTTCCCCCTATCCCTAAATTTAAATGTGAAATAAATGAGGTTTTTAGGGATGTGCAGTTTTTACAGGAAGTTTTTACAGAATTTTAATGCTGTAGCTGCTCCATTAACTGATTTGCGACAAAAGAAGAAAACCAAAGTCAGATGAATGCCAGGCAGCTTTTGAAAAGTTACCGGCAATCTTAACTAATGAACCAGTGTTGGCTGCTCCAAATTTTGTTAAAACCCTTCAAGATAGAGATTGATGCTAGCGACCTGGGGGATGGTGCAGTCCTATTGCAGGATGACAAATCAGGTAATAGAAAAACCAGTAGGGTACTTTTGAAGAAAACGAAATCACCACCAAAAAAAGTATTCCACTGTGGGAAAAGAAACATTACGATTTTTGCTGGCTCTCAAACATTTCGAAGTATATGTCTGCCAAGACTACAAAGAAACACTAATATACACTGACCATAACCCATTAACATTTGTGGAAAACTTTAAGAACTAAAATGCTGGAATATTTAGATGCAGTTTATTGTTACAGCCTTATCATTTGAAGATTGTGCATATTTCAGGGGAAAACAATGTTATCACGATGCTTTGTCACGAATTCAACCTTAAGTTACATGAATGGCGATGGTACAAAGAAAAATTATGTTAAGAATGGTGTTTCATTTCGACAAGGACAGAGGGAACTGTTTTTTTTCTCCTCTTTAAAAACAGTGTGCCTTTAAGACTGTTTAAACTTTACAAACTAAGGGGCACAGTGTGCCAGCAGCTGCACCCATTTCCTAGGCAACAGCAGGAGAGAGATGAGGTCATGTGCTGTAATGTGTGACTGTGTGTAAAGACTGGCTATAACTAGTTTGAACTGGAAACCAGCAAGGCATGCTTACTGAAGGAACGATCCCTCCTTCCTAGCAGAAAAATCTACTTTGGTCTACAGCTGTGTATTGCCTAAGGAGAGAAAAAACTTTGGAAAAGAACATTTTCATTGTTGGAGGTAGTAAAATCCTTTTTTTAACTTCCAAACCCTAAGAAGTCTCTGCTTCAGGAGTGAATCTCTGTTGTCTGTTTGTGTTTGCTGGAATTCTCAGTAAAGTTTCTGCTAAAAGACTACCAATTTCAAAATCCAAATAGACGGGTTGCTTTATTCCTTGTTGAAAGAACTGTGTGATGCCTGCTGCAACAAAGTACTTTGAATGCCTATCCCTTAAACACTGTTCATCAAATTCGCCTGGAGACTTTGTGTGGCATCTGACTATTCTACTCTCAGACACCTCACCAACTGGGAATGTAACCACAAAGACTTACAATCCAGCTACTTGCTTATTCCTAAGAAACATCATTTTTTAAAATTGGTTAACTAATTGGTTTTTGAATGTATGTGTGTGTGCATGAAGGTTAGGATAAAATAAAAAGTTATAAAGTCTTTCAGATGTAGGTTTATCTCAATACTGTTTAAGATTTAGTTTATTACTAAATAGTTAATTTGTTTTTTTAAAGATATTTGGTTTGATCTGTTTTATTCTGGGGGGTTAATAAAGTGTTTAATTTGACTAATTTCCGATAGGTGGGGAAACTTTAATAAGATTCCATGACCTGTGGAGTAATGAGACTGAATTGACAGTGCATTACTCCCGCCTCGGTCGTAACAGTGTACATTTGGAAGCCGACACACTGCTTCCTGATAATGTCACTAAAGCATAGCATGTCATTGTTAAAGAGCTGGCAGCTGAAGATGAAGCCGAGTGGCCAATAGTGGAGGAGAACCCATTGAAGGTTATGTTACCTTCTATAGAGCAAGCATGGCCCAAACTCGAGAAGGCCATACCCTAAGTGTATTACAGAGATAAAGGACTTGAAAGCAACTCTTGCAGTTTTACGATGCCTTGACATATCTCTCAGAAATGTCTCAAATGTTCACATAGAGTGAATTAACATAAAATACAGTGACTTACATAAGAAAATGTTCAGCATTGGCTGTTTTTTTATATTTAATTTTAATTACACTTGATTGCTTTCATATGTTTCAAAATAATAATTATGTATATGAAAGTACTTGAAGGCTTGAAGATGCTGGGAGAGGAACAGTTGGATTGTAGAGACTTAAGTTGATAAATTTTGATCTAGACCAGAGAGAACAATCAGGTCAACAGTGGATTGTGTGTTGGAATGGAATTGGAAGTGGTGAAGTGGTTGTCAGATAAATCTTCAAAAGGTGCGGTCAACCAGATTTTGTTAATTATCAATCCAACCACAGGAAGAGTTAACATATTGATGCAGAGTCTTCATGTTTGTAATAGCATGGAGTCAAAATTTCACAATCCTGAGGTTGAACTGAGACTTTGCTGAACAGACAAAACTAGACTGGTGTTTCCAAGAGAGGTTTTGAAATGAGGTACGAATGAAGGTCTAATAGTGCACAAAATTGTGCATGCCACCGCAAGTATCAAACTATATCCCTGAATACCTCTTTATGTTTCATCCTATCGAATAAGCAGATTCTTTACCATTATTCTAGATCTTTCATAAATTACCTAGATATATATGTTAGGGGGATGGATTGCATGTTTTCAGATAATAAAAACATTTATGTAAGTGTTAAATTTGGGCAGGTGCAACACCCAAGTATCTTTGCACTTTACAACAGAACTGAAAGTGGTTGGGTGAGAAAAAGATCTTGGTCTTGTAGTGTATAATTCTCTAAAGGCTTATACCCAATGATGAGATGCCATAGACAAAGCAAATAGGGTATTAGGTTGTAAATAGCAGGACAATTCAACATGAAACAAAGGTCACCATTTTGTACAAGACATTAGCAAGACTACATTTAGGATACTACATTTCAATTTTGGTCCCCTTTTATGGTGGATGATATAAAGGCTTTAGGTTCAGAAAAGGGCCACAAGAACAATTCTGAGCTTAACAACATTAGTTACTCAGATAGGCATAAAAAGCAGGGTCTTTTCAGTTTGGATATGCATAGACTACAGGGTGATTTGTTAGAGAGGTATATAAAATAGTTAAAGCACTAGATTATGTTTCTAATAATAGTGTTTTTTTCATTTTGTTAGTTTGAACAACTGCATCTAAGTTAAACAGGGATGGATAAGGCTAGGTTAGATGTTAGGTGGTTCTTCCTTTCTCAAAAAGATAGTAGATCTATAGAACAAGTTGCTGGTTTGTGCTGACTCTCTGTGTACCTTCAATGAGAGCTTGATGAGTTCCTGTCTGGGTGGAGATCATAACGAGGCCCAATTTTAACCCTGTGAATGGAGTGAGTGGGTTTAGAGTGAGTTAAAATCTTGTCCACATTTTACTAAAGGTAAGAAGAAATACTAGCTGATGTAAGTATAGTCAATGTAATTTCTTGGACGAGCTTAGGGGGTTTGAGAGCAATTTTCCAGAGTTTTTCCCTAATTGGCCATTTTTTGCCTCTCCCAGGAGAGGCTGCTGATAGGCAGGAGATGTATAATCATAATGCTTTAGGCATCACAACTGTGTGGAGTTGGCTTAATGGACCAGATGATCTTTTCGCATCTTCCCATACTAAGTGCTAATCGCTGATGAAGAAGGAAGACAGTCAACATATTTAGGTGTCTACCAGTTCTCCTCTTGACCTGGATTACAGCAGTTTGGCATTCTCTCGCCCTATTTTCTTTCCATTTCTTAGGAAGCATCTCACTTCCCCTTAGTATGGTCTCTGGGTGTCTTGACTGTGACTGTGAGGCCTACATTGTTGCAAATTGTATTCTACTTGCCTTGTAACTTTATTTTGACACTAGGCATGAATTATGGCTTGATGGCTAGGAATCTTCCAAAACAATTTCATACACTGCATATGTACATCTTGCCAGCCACGAGGTAACCAAAAAATACTTGTGGCTTGTGCAGGCATTGCAGAGGACGATACAGATATTATGGTGCTGGAAACATTTAAAGTGTTGAATATTTTAAAAAGTATTTCACAATTTGTATTTAAAGTGTGCAGTTTATCAGGTCAAGTTAATACTATCACAGAGAACAGTTACAAGACCACTAATTGAAATTCTAACACCTGTTGAAAACAGATAATGAGATTTTGTACAAAATGATTTTCCATGAAAGCCTTCCTCTGTTCCATTGCCCCGACCACCAACCATGCATACTCAAGTCCAAAAGCCACAAAGTTCTTTTAGACAGCACTGTAAACATAAAAGGCTTGGGAACAGCCCTCGTCAATAAATGTCATTAGCGATGATAGTTGTGGATGAAACTGATATTACAAAAAGGGGGCTCTAAGTTCTGGCAAAGGACTGCAAGTGCATTACCAACCTTTTGCTTTTGCCAACACACATATGTATGTTACTATAGAGCCTCATGTAACTCCCTGTATTTTCCTTGCATTCTCTGCTGAGCTCATTATGTGGAATCTGGGTTTAGTAAGTAAACTAAATAATTTATTTGAATCGTTGTCTGTAATCCCCATTAATAAATTTCACGCCATCATTGCTTTTTCCTATTCTGAAATAAAAATCTTTTGCTTGACCCCAAAATTTGAAATAAAATGCAAACCAATATGTTCAATTGTTGCTATATGAAACACATATTTTGATCAATTTACTCTGATTATGTCACAATCATTAATTGTTCACTGTGGATACAAAGACACAAGTGCACAGGTCTCGGTCATGCATATTGACAGCATTTGTGGCAAAAAAAGACTAAAACCCAAGTAAAGCTACTCGCTGAGATTTGTGGTATACAGTATATTATGAAACAATACCCTGGAGTGATTTCAAGACAATAATCTCACATCGGGATTTAACCAACAGCTACAACCTACATACACTTGATTCTTACGGTCATGATGTAATTTCAGCCTTGATCAGACTAGTCTACTTCTCATATGGCGATGACAATAAGACTATATATACATATTTTTCATTAAATGTCCATTATTACATTAGTGTGAAGATTAGAATTTGAATCCAATTCTATTGGAAATGTCTCTGAAATAACTACTTCTATTAAGAAATCCTACTGCCATTCTTATTTAGTATTTTGCGTTGCTTAAGCAACACAAATCATCAGTTACCTTTGGGGAGCAACACACATTTTGCTGTATTACACTATCCAGACAACCCATCAATTACTCAATCCTGCCTGCTCAATAATGTCCCAAAGGCAAGCTTGAAAAAACCAGCAGCTCCCTTCTAGCCAGTTCAAATTTTAGTGTCCTCTTCACCCATAATTTATTTCACTACTGCATAACCTATGGCTGCACATTAATACCCGTTGTTGAATTGAAAATAAGACTCCTTTTGTATATTCGCTACATAAATCAAGCCTATCCAGCTCTGTCAAAATAAAATGCAATTGAACAGGTGCAATTCACTATTTCTTTTATTTGTGGCATGTTGTAATTTGTAGTTTATTATTGAAGGGCATGGTGCTAACTGGTGACTATATCTAAGTGCAGTAGATCAGTTCTAGGACTCAAGACTCGGAAAAGTCCTCATCACCTTCTGAAGATTTGTGTTTTCACTGCTATTTTTCTTTTGCACATGTTGCAGCTGCTGTCAAATAAAATTTTATGCCATCCTGGTAATTTGTTTTCTGCACATAAAATATGTGCATTTAGATTGCACAACCTTTCACCCTAAATTTCCAGAATGTAATCTGTGCACAGCTTTTCAATATTGTTGTGTGTGTTAATATGATCACATTAATCATAATACAGCTCATAGTGGCCTTGTCCTTGATTACTGCATTCAGCCTGTTGGCAGTTACCTGGTTACCCCTGCTGATTCCCATGGTCTTCATTCTGAGTCAGTGTGGAATACAAAGTCACTATGAGGGCAATGTGGGATGCAACAACAACTGGCATTTATGTAACATCTTTAATGTCCCAAGGTTTGCACAGAGGCCTAATCAGAAATAAATAGTTGTGGAACCAAAGAAGGAATTATTCAGAGGAGTGACCAAAATCTTGGTCAAAGAGAAGGGTCTTAAGGAGAAGATAAAGAGACACAGGGGTTTAAACAGGTTATTCCAGACGGGTGAACCTTACATGGCTGAACGTACAGCCACCAATATGGGAGGAAGAAAGGGGATGCAGAAAAGGCTAGAGTCAGATGAATGGAAAGTTATGTGAGTACAATGTGCCACTGAAAGAGGTTGCAGAGATAGTGAGAGGAAAAGCCATTGAGAGATTTAAATATGAAGACGGGAATTTTAAATGGGAAGAATTGTGGGTGGGGGGCATCTGGGAGTCAATACAGGTCAGCAAAAACAGGGTGATAGGTGAGTGGAATTGGTGTGAGAAAGGTACAGGCAACAGAGTTTTAAATGAGCTGAAATTTATGCAGAGTGGAGAATGATAGGCTAGCAAGGACAGCATTTTAATTGTCTAGTCTGAAGGTGATAACGGCATGGATGGGGCTGTCTGCTGAGTTAAGAGTGGAAGCTGCCGATGATGCAGAGGGAGAAGTAGGCAGCCTTTCAGATGGAAAGGATATGGGTTGGGATGCTTAGCTTGAGGTCGAATGGGATGACAAGGCAATGCAAGTAATCTCATTCAGCCTGAGATAGTGGCCGGGGAGGGGAATAGAATCAGTGGCAATGGTACAGAGTTTGGGGCAAGGGTGATAGGGGAAATTGCAACTAATCCAACATTATATATTGGACAAGCAGTCTGACAGCAATGTAGCTATCGAGAGAGATAGTGGTGAGGGAGAGCTAGGTGTATCAGCATACATATGGAAGCTGACACCATATCTGGGATGATGTCACCAAGGGACAGCCTGTCGATGAGGAGGAGGAGGAGGTCAAAAACTGAGCCTTGTGAGACCATAAAGGCAAATAAATGTTCCCCTCTCCAAAATATTCCATAATTCTCCATATAGTGAGGGTTTTGAGCTACATCACTGATGAATATTTGTAAAAACTGTTGTGAAGTTTTCTTGATATCTACAGAAGTGGTATTTATTTTGTCAAAACGCCTGTATCAATTTTTTGGGGGAAAAAGGAAACTGATTGTGTGAATCTTTGAAATGTTCTGGGAGCAAGGAACAGCTTTCTTGACAAAGTGTACTTCTCATGCATAGGTGACTGTCTCATTATTAATAAACAGGCTGTTTCCTTACACAGTTTTCTCAGTATCAGTTGTGCATTGAATAAACTGTTATCAGCTAAACTTAAAGAATCATAGAATTATAAAATGACACTGCACAGGAGGATGCCATTCACCCTATCATGCCTGTACTGTTTCTTTGAAAGAACTATCTAATTAGTCCCACTTGCCTGATTTTTCCCATAGCCTTGCAAATGTTTCCCCTTCAATATTTATTCAATTCCCTCTTGAAAGATATTATTGAATCCACCACTCTTTCAAGCAGTGCATTCCAGATCATAACACCTTGCTGTGTATTTTTCCCCTCACGTTACTTACCTCTGATTCTTTTGTCAATTATTTTATATCTGCGTCCTTTGGTTAGCCACCCTTCCACCAGTGGATACACTGTGTCCTTATGTAATCCATTAAAATCCTTTATATTGTTGAACACCTGTGTCAAACCTCTCCTTAATCTTTTCTGCTCTAAGGAGAACAATTCCAGTTTCTTTAGGTAAACCGTTTCATTCCTGGTACCATTCTAGTAAATCTCCTCTGCCCCTCTAAGCTCTAAGGCTTTGACATTCTTCCTAAAGTATTAATATATATTCTGCTATTAAGAGTATGTCTGAAATACATTTTAACACATTTTATGATATATTGTGCAATGTTTTGGAAGGGCCTACAGTGTAATGTGTCCACTTATCACTTCTGCTCGGTTTCCTAAATTTCTGCATTATTGTTTTCTACAGTGTCGCCTACATACATAGACCCAATACTGCCAAATCCCACATGGAAAATGTTCGAAGAAAAAGTCATGGAAGAGGTCAAACTTGAACCCGGTACTTCATTCACATCCTGCAGTTCTAGTGGATTGCAGTTAGTCGAAGTAGTGAATAGCACTAAATCATAAACACTGAAATGGGAGTCAAGCAGGGAAACCGGCATGTACAAGTTCATCAGAACTAAATTGTACTATGTCCCTAGTGTAAAATAATTCAGTTTAGCTATTGAAAATAGCTTTCAGAAGTCAATCAGCTGGGATTATAAGCATATTGATGTCGAACTTTTGTTACAGCAAGATATTAGATAATAGGGATGATTGCAGGGATTGACATTGTTCCAGGCTAAAGAGTGGCGAGTCCAAGAGATTTAGCAGTTGGCAGAAAAAAAAGACAGAAGTGCAAGGAGAGAGCCAACTGTGTAACAGCTCCCACAACCAATTTTATCTGCAGTGCCTGTGGAAGAGTCTGTCACTCTAGAATTGGCCTTTATAGCCACTCCAGGCGCTGCTCTACAAACCACTAACCACCTCCAGGCGCTGACCCATTGTCTTTCGAGACAAGGAGGCCAAAGAAGAAGACACAACCTTCTGCGCAAAGGGTGTGAACCAACCGCCTTAACGAGCAATGGAAGGCCAACGAAGTAGTATCAAACAAATTGGCGGACTATCGCTGCATTGGCCACAGCCGTAACCTTTAAAGCACAATAATGGCCTGAATTCTAGCTCACTGATGCGACGGTCCGATGGATAGGTTGGCTCATGGTCCTCGGTGGTGTCCAATATTTGTATAACATACAGTTACCATCACAAAATCCAGAGTGATCGTTTATAAATCCAATCTGCACAATTGAAACACGTTGAATTTCATGTTTTTCTTACTATTGTGTTGAGTTGTGAAATGAATATAATGCGACAACCGTTGATCGAACGAGCACGCGACGGCAATAGGAAACTCGTAAAAGGCCGCCAGAGCAACCTCGCTGAAGTAAATAGTAAACTGTGTGGGAGAAACATTAACTACATGACATTACAAACAAAATGTCCCATTTATTAACAATTGGACCCTTTTAAATGTAAATTTCTATCGCCCATTTTAGCGGCTTCATAATCCAATTGGAGCTGTTTCTAAAGGTTCAGGTATTAATGCAAAAGTTGTCAATGCAACATCAGCCTTAGTTCCTGACCGGCCCATCCCAGATGAGTAACTCAGTATAACCGCCGCATACGTTATAATCCGCCCCTCCTTTTGCATGTTACAGCACCTAATCATGTCAATACACTTTCCCTTAAAACAATATTTTGGTCAGTATCTAGCTCTACTAACTAGATGTTAACAGCACGCAGCAACTGGAACAGCATGTCTATTTGCAGTGCAGATGGTTAAGTATTCTCTTTCAGATGACTAAGCCAACACTAAAATATATTTGAAACTTCTGACTTCTTTGGTTAAGTGGATAGATTACATTGTAGACCGCTGCAAAACATTGTAAAATATAATCAGAACATCTGCTTAAAACATATTTCAGTTTTACTTTTTTAACTGTATATATTGCAAATGGACTGTTAGCGGTACAGCAGTTCCATAGGGGGTCTCTCACGTTATAATAGCTTTATTTTACAAATGACAGACTATTAAACCATTGATAACCGACCTCGTGTTATAATGCACAGAAAGTGTTTCAATGAGTTTTTTTAAATTGAGTTGCAATATCTTAAACTTTTGTTTTTTTTTACCCGAATGAGAGAATTGTGTAGTGTCTATCTGTAATTCCAGCTAATAAAATACTTTTTCACTATCCTCAGTAATTGGTTTACAGCCTTTTCTGTTTATTTATCCATAAGAGCTGGTGTTTAATGGCTCGGGAAAGCAATTGGTTAATGGCTCAATACTGAATGAAATGCTCAGTCTTCCGTTTTACGGTAAAGACGAATGGATTCAGATGGCGGAAACACATTTGACCAGTAATGGACTCTACTTTTATCATATCAAATTGTATAATTATGACAAGTGTTATAATTCAATGTGAGTCGTTTACAATCGTTAAAACATACTTTTCCTGTAAATGTTCCAAAGTATTCCGTCAGCCTGCAGGGCAAAATGAACAGAATTTCCGTAAATATTTACTAAGTCATAGATAAAGCTTTTACGGAGAGACAGTGTGTGTTTCAAAAATTGCCGAGGAGTGTTTAATCTGATGCAATCTTGACCATGCAGAATGGCGTAAAATTCATGCCAAAAGTATAATTAAGTATTGCAATCTGGCTAAATTAGTAAAAGACAGGCTTAAAAATAAACAAAATTTGTTGACTATTTAAGGAAATATGTTTTTCTTTCATTCCTTTTATCAGTTAACGAGGAGCAGAAAATGGAGTTAAATGAAGCGTTTAAATGGGTAAAAATCTGCAGAAATGTGCAATTACAGCAGGAGAGCAAAGTAAATAGTCTCTGTGTGAGAAAGCGTGAGTGAACACAGGTACTGAAGCGATCTTTGTCCTTTGCAGTAGCTCCCCGCCTCCTCATATCCTGGTCACCAAGTCAACCAGGAGCAAGTTCTACCATATCACCCGGAAAGGTCAACACGAGCTGTGAATTATAGAGAAAAAAGCTGGAAATAATCAATCGGCCGTTTGCCATTTGATTTTAAAGAATAAGGTCATCGCCAGAGCAAACGAATGAAAAAAGCTACTTAAAATTTATATATGATGCCAATTTCTTTCAATGTTATAATACTCCTGTCAGAATGTCTTAACTGAGTCGACTAATCAAAAGTCAATAATTAATCGGGTCGAAGTTTAAAACTTTAAAAATTGAAGCAAGTGACAGGTAAAGTGGGAGAAAAGTTAAAATACAGCAAGAAATAGATCAATAATTCAACAAAGATACTAACGTGAAGGTGTGTAAGTAAGAAATGAAGCAGCTGGAATAAAGAATAAAAGAACCACCAGGTGTAACTAAGAGGGTGTACAAACTTGCTAAAATACACACAAAAGTTAAATCAAAAAGCTAAAAGCGGTACAAGTCTATACATTAATGCTGGAACTATATGTGCATACCACATTATTTCAAACCCAATTGAAAGGGCCTGCATATATGCAAAGTCACATGTGGACCTGCTGCTGAAGGATTTAATCGCAGATGTGTTAATCCTCGTCAGTTAAAAAGGATCAGTGAAGAAAACAGTAGCTAATCTTCGTTTGTTAGAAATAAAGCACTTTTTTGCTATTGTGGTTCCCAGTCGCTGAGCAAGCGATAACACTGCCCTGTCTAATCTATCACTGATAGATACTATTCATATCTGGTCAGACATTTCCCAAGTTAAATGTTTAAAATTCAACATATTTGTGTAACTTTGCTGATTACGCTGGAATGAGGTAAAGAATTAATTCGTAGCCAGTATACCTGCCATCTGTGTTTCGATTGAGAAAGCACAGAAATCGTTCTTGAATAAAAACAAGTATTTCTAGGAAGAGAGAAGGGCACATCGCCTGGCATTCACACAAGTTTCCGTTGTTACTAAACTAAATGGAAAGTAAATGGACTCCGCAGACGGGTGAAGTTGACCGAGTGTTCTGATGAAATTACAGTCCAATAGGTTGTAGGAACCAAGTCACATGACATATTCGTAGTTCTCCACGGAGCAGAACAGAGCGTCAGGTGCTATTTTGATTAGTGAATCAAGCTAGGCAGAGCTATTAAGCTGTAAAATTACACTGGCATCCTTATGTTTCAATTGTTTATGCACTAGTAGCCATGAATAGCGAGGAACATTATTATGCCCCGGCTCAAATGTATAAGGATTCATGCGCTTATCAGAGATCACAAGCCCAGGAATATAATCAAAGCCCACCAGCATGTCTCTATGTAGGGAGACAGCCACAGACTTCATATGCTAACCCTTCCTTGTCAGGACTTGAACAAGGGAGTCCCGCTGATATTTCTCCTTTCGAAGTACCTGCGATATCAGAGGATCCTACAGTCTCGCATCTTCATCCACAGCAACAACACCCTGACCCGCACGCCCACCAAGGGGCTTGCTTTGGAAGCGGCTCCGAAGTGGGTGCCCTGGATGAACCCAACAGAACTCACCTGCCCTTCCCGTGGATGAAGTCGACCAAGTCGCATGCCCATGTCTGGAAAGGACAATGGCCGGGTAAGTGTCCAAGGCTTCTGAGAGGCAATTATTTTTCTAATGACCGGGAATTTTTTTTAAAGCTGACGATAACCCAAGAAAATAATTAAACTACAGATTAGGGCAAGCATTAGATAAGAAGTGCTAAACATCATTCATTACTATAGGCATTTCACCCTGGTTAATGCTATCGATAGTATTGGCACGTTAAGAGTATGTTTATGTTCTAATTATCGTTGATGACAGAAGTAATGGCATTGATTACTATAATAGCAGAATCAATTAACACTTCAAGTTGTCAGTGAAAATGATGGTCATTAGAGCATACTTATGCTACATTAAACGACAAATTTGTACATGCCTCTTAAAATCAAAACTGTGCCTTTATAATTATGGTATTTTAAACGAAAATGTTCATCGTCTCCTTAAACAAGGCTAATCCTAGTAATCAAACTGCTGCTGAAACAACAGTGACAATATTCACTTCTCGTTATCACTTTGGTTAATTGCCTTTTTTTAACAATCAAAATTACACAACTTCGAGATAACCAAACCTGCTTCAGGAAAATAATTCTATAAAGATTTATGATGCATTTTTAAACAGAGACCAATAGGATTGAGTGTAAGTTTGGAGTTTTCTTTGTGGGACAGTATTTGGAACATGAAACAAAAAAGGCAGGAAATGTTGTAAAAGTTGTCAAACAAATACTTAGCACCAAACAAAACACGTGTAAATATTTAAGTCGAACTGAATACAGTAACCAGGTATCTCAGTTTGAAAAGAAAACGGCATTTTCTTCCACACATATGTTTTAACCAACAATGCCCCAATTTCGCCTGTGTGTTGTTACTAACGGAAGAATTGGAGCCTAGTTCGGTCATTGAAACTGAAAATCGAA
The DNA here is from genome assembly GCF_036365525.1 of Heterodontus francisci. NCBI lineage: Eukaryota > Metazoa > Chordata > Chondrichthyes > Heterodontiformes > Heterodontidae > Heterodontus > Heterodontus francisci. The sequence goes on along the minus strand of NC_090376.1, from coordinate 44,250,699 downwards.
CAAGGTCAATAGTTGACTTTGACAACGTGCATATGAGCTGGAATAAATTTATTTGAACTAAGACGAACATTTTGAAAACTCAAGATTTATCTAATTTTGGGAGCAACTTAAAATCAAATTATGGCAAGCTACAAATTGAATTCAGCCGCAAATCGCAGCGCATCCGGGTGATGATGTGATTGCTGGTTGTAAAGGGATCTATATGTGTATAATTACTCTAGATTTGTTTGCATCAAGTCATAAAAGTGAAATCGCAGCCCATTACATAACCAAACACATGTGAACTGGAACAGGAGTCTCAACAAATGCTTAGCATTTCACCAAACAGATAAATGGACTTGTTTATTTCTCCATGTCTGAAGCGATTATGTGCTCAACGGAGGCAGTCTTGTTAAAACAAATGCAATAATTCTGTAAACCCGCTGGTATAAATTACGCATCTCGAAAATGGTGTATCGCTTTTAAAAGATTTTCTTTTCATTTTACTGCTGTCTATTTAGCGCAAATGTTATCAGTAACCAGCAAATAGAAGGTAATCACCACTGTTCCGGGAAGCAATTTGCCTTTTAAGAATTTTATATACTTCAAAGATTGATTTTCGGTGTTTCCCAGTTCAGAATCAAACCGCTGTTTCTTTTTCTTCTGTTAGTTTACGTGTGGGTTATATTTCCAAACCCGGGACTTGGTTTACGACTTTGTGTTATCGAACTGAATTTTTAGCTGTAAGAAAAAAGTTTCCAACAATTAATCGAGAATATTACACAAGTTTAACATGCCTGGGTGTATACTTCTACATTTGGAATTTTAGTTCTGATGAATTGCAAAAATCAATTTTAAACAACGAAAGATGATCTTAACTGATATTGCCAAACTACTAATGTCGTGATGTTACTGTGTATTTTGATTAGTTTATCAGAATGCAGAGCATGTACATTTTATGGCAAGTAAAATGAGTTAAATCATACACGTGGCAATTACATGGCGATTCTCCAAATTACGCCTTCCACCGCAGATAACAAGAGCACCAACAAATAACTGCTTCACAAGATAAATAAATAATTTGAACATTTCACAGCACCGTTCCTAACATTAGGAACAGGAGTAGGCCATTCAGTCCCTCCAGCCTGTTCCCCATTCGATTAGATCCCGTCTTTGCGCCATATACCTTGATACCCTTACCTAACATAAATCTAAGTCTTGAACCCCAGAATCCACAGACTTTTGGGAGAGAATTCCAGATCTCCACTACTTTGTGTCAAGGTATGCTTCCTGATTTCACTCCCAAATGGCCTAGCTCTAATTTTAAGATTATGTCCTCTCTTTCTTGATTCATCCACCAGAGGAAATGATTTCTTTGTATCTCCTCTATTACATCCTTAACATTTTAAACATTGTAAACATCTCGATCAGATCACCCTTAAATCTTTTGGTTTATAGTTAAAAGCGATAAATAATAAATTCTAACAATGATGGTCGGATTACAATTGAGCTGCAATCTGACGCTACCCTGCTGTAAAGAAACGTGTTTGTGGACATTTTCAGGCCTTCGTTGTTACATTAGGAATGAACGAGTTCATGAAACAGTGAATTGATCAGATCAGCAGAAAAAAAAACTGCATCGACGAAATGGCCCAATTAGAGCGAAAGAGTGAAAGCTCCTAGCTTCAGATTAAAGCCGCCGCATAGCTGAAGGCTATTGTTGAGTGATGAAAATTTACCTTTAAACATGGTCACCATCTTGATTCGGAATATCTAGATATTTCCAGTAGCAATTAAAAGTTTCTGGCGCCTGTAAGTCATCTTTCGGTTGTCAGAACATATCTCGCGTTGTCCAAAGCAGCAAGTGAGCGTGTAAAGCAAGTATTAACTACGCCAACCTCTAACCCATAGTTTAACGTAGCGAATTTCTAATGGTTCAATTAAATATTTTCCTTATCGCAGTAGTTTTCTTTTATGATTTAATTCATGGCCATTTTTACTGCTCCACGCTGGCGGGAAGCTGCTGGTAAGGTTGGAATACGTCTCCTAGCTTTGGGAGTTCCAGCCGCCCTTCGCACAATAGGACATTTCAGTTTTCCAACTATTCAAATAAAAATATTTTGCTTAATTTGTAGAACCACATTTATTGACTCTCTCCTTTATGACTATAAAATATACACGCTTCGATTTATTTTTTTATCGTAGTTAATAGCAGCTCTACAGAACACCTTTCTACTCGGACTTCAGTGTCAATTCATATCACCTGGATATTCAGGACATCTTAAAAGATATGATAGTAAACAAGTCTTTTCAGTTATAGAATTAACTTTGATATTGAAAGCTTGCTTGGCCTATTAATTTGGAACGATTCGCAGTAGAAATAATTGTCCTGTAAAATCCAGAATTGGAAAGAGATTGACATCTGCAACAAAATGCTAATTATAATGTGCCAGTTTTACTGAGATACGGTTGTTGAAAGTGTTGACGTGGAATGACGAATTTAACTTAATACATTTTTCATTCAAACTGAATTGCAACGATCCCCAAATTTATATCAGAAAACTAATTCATTTGCCTAGCAATGTGTCACTTTTAACAAATATACAATTTAAAGCTAATTTGGTGTTTAGTTATATTTGTTTATATACACGATTTACTTTCAAATATTTAGATAGCCATACATGCACCCTTTTCAAAGTCAGGTAGGGAGAGAAAGTTTAGAAGCACAGCGGAAAACGCAACTTAACGCGTGCCATATTAAGCTGTGCGTTCATTATAAATGAACAAAATCCTCCCAATCAAACATCTTCCATAACACCTGTCAATGAATTATCGTGAAAGCCGTATTGCTATTAATTTCAATAGAAGGATATTTGAAATTACTTTAATATGTGTCTATTTTAAAGTGCGAGAAAAGTATTTAGCTCACTTACGGCTTAAGTTTTTAGGGAGTCCAGGAATTGCTTCATTCGGCATCTTTGGGGTATTCTCATAAGGCGCTTCTGTATGACTGGCTTCATATCACTTTGCTATTTAAATGAAGTGCAGACGAAAAGAAAGTACGTTGGTCTTTATAGTTTTGTTCTTCTGAATTTTTGATCTACCTAAAAACCAAAACCATGAAATATTTTGGTGACTGGAAAGTTCCGTGCCTCTTCACTAGAAATGACACCTTTTCGGCGAGGAAAATCCAACCTTTTAAACACCGGAGACCTGGTTTGTGTTTGCCTCTGGTTTTAGTGCACTAAAACTGGATTTTTTTTCATTGTGTTAATAATAAAGCAGAGTTGCTGAAGTAAAATTCTGAAGTAGACTTCATTGATACTTTCCAATAAACGTCTTGAAACTTCGGCTGAATTTCTACCTTGAGTCTCATGCAGCTCATTACTGGCTTATTAACCTCCTAATGCGCCGTAAAGAAGCAAACAGGAACTGTCCCACATCGGTTAGAAAGATCATCCTCTGGGGGTGTTCTTGATTTTTAAAACGATTTACATAAACGGGAATGAGGCCCTGGTGTGTTTTTGGACTGCGTTGTCACCAGGGTGTTACCAGCATTGCCACACATAGAAACGTGTTTGGAGTAGGTAGGAATAATGGATGGGAATGCGTGTTTCCAGCTATTCCTTAACCTCATTTAAATTTGTATTTCCGTAATTTCAGGTGGAGTGCAGCCAGGATGGAATCGTTTTAATTCCTTTGGCTGAATATTGTTAGTTGACTACAATGTGCATACTTTCTTGTAACAATCAGCTTAAAAATGCGCCGAAAGAAACGGGAAATGAAAGAGGGTTTTAATGAAAGTGGATTTTAAAACTTTCTCTGTGTTTTAGGGAGTTCCTTTATGGTGGAGCAGGAAGAAAATAAGCGCACGCGCACTGCCTACACCCGAGCTCAGTTGCTTGAGTTGGAGAAGGAATTCCTTTTCAATAAGTACATCTCCAGACCCCGCAGAGTGGAGCTGGCTGTCATGTTAAACCTAACCGAGCGACACATAAAGATCTGGTTCCAAAACAGGAGGATGAAGTGGAAAAAAGAGGAGGATAAGAAGAGAGGGAGGAATGGCGCTCCTGAGCAGGACTCTGTTGTCTCCTCTGGTGATCTCAAGGAGGATGTCTGTGGCGTGAATAATCCTGTTGGAAGAGATCTGCTGTCTGTTAGTGTCTCCTCTTCACAACCAGCGAGCACCCCCTGCTCTTCCTTAAGGAGCCAAGGTACAGCCACTAGAGACTCCGTGAAAAATTCATAAAGTAAAACTGGCCAGAACATTTAATAACATCACAGCAAAAATCATTTTAATTGGAACTTACAACGAGAAAATACTTTTAATTAATTGCATAGGCTGAAATCTCCCACAAAGATTCCCAATAACTTCCCTATCTACAGCATTCAGTGACAGCAATGACATAGAGCTAGTATTTGTAATTCATTTATTTTATAATTTGAATATTGAGTCGTAGTATAATAATATATTGGAATGCCATATTTATATTCCAGCGAGTGAAAACTGGCTGGGTTGTTAAGAAATAAGAGTCAACTTCAAGAAGACATATAATTTTGTGTTTGTGTTGTTTCAAGTAATCTTATGCAGAAACAGTAGTCAATTATTTTTATTTGGTCTCGTCCTGTTAATTATAATGGAACTGTTTGTTTAATGGCCCTAGTTATTGAATAATGAGCCTTATACATTTTTTTTTCAGCGGTATAAACTCAGGTGTTGTCCCTGGTTACAAATGAAGACGATATATTTGAAGGTGTATGTATACAAATATTGCCGTACCCTGTATGTTGTTTTAACGTGTGTAGAGGAAGATGTTCAACTGTAATCCTATCGGAAAAACAAACTGCTACATTTGTTTCATATTGTTATAGATTGTATGCAATTCCATTTCAGCTGCTCGCAGACCTAACGAACCACTTCAATAAAAGAGAAAGACACTTCAAAACTGGAGTTCACCGTAAATTTATAAGTGAATAGACTTGTCTGAAAATTACTGCGTTTCGGTTCCAAATGTTTTTTTTAACGAACTTGTACTTATCAAAGTGCCAGAATAAAAAATGTTCTCACTTTTTAGACAGTCTGCACACGAAGAAACTACGGACAAGTTCTCTACATCGCCTCCAAAATTTGCCCTCCCTCCTGTCTTGAATCAGTACCCCCGGAGTACTGTTACGACATCTCCCATGTACCACATCAACCACTCTTACAATCTATCTATGTGGGCTTATCAAGCTAATGCCAGTTCTGTGCTAAAATAAAAGAAAAATACTGCAGAGGTTGGAAATCTGAAATAAAAACAGAAAATGCTAGAAATACTCAGCAGGTCAGGCAGCATCTGTGAATGAGCTCCATCCAGGTCCTCTCTGTGACTACAGAGTTGGGGGTATAAATAGCAAGCTGGCAGTGTATATCCCAATGAAGCCATCCTGTTCCACCTCCCAAACATTTCTGCCCAAACTTCACCTTCTCTGCCTAAGGGCCTCGATTTTGTATTCTTGCTGCCCACTGGCAGCAGTGGGCGTGGAACATGGCGGTCGTTCCCCCATGGGACCGGCACCACTGCGCCAAAACAATTACGTGGTGGGTGGCCACTTTACATATTGATGGTGGCTGTCCTCCAATCACATGGCTGGGGTGGCCTTGGCGATGCAGTTTGCAGTGTCACCTGTTGAAGCAGCAGGTGCTGGTGCCATTTTTAAAAGGCTTCCAGTCTTGCAAACAGTACACCATAATGCAGAGTTCACCCTTCCACCCCCCCACCCACCCATCAGAGTGCAGAGTTCACCCCTTCCCCAGCTCAGTGGCGCCAGCTTTCCCTGGACGGGAAAGCGAAGGCGTATGAGTGTCACTCGTCACACTGAAGATCGGGAACAGATTGCCGTGGTTTATATTTTAATTCATGCAAATATGTTATTTAAATATGCTAAGTGGGTCCCGTTGCAGAGCGGCGGAGGGGTCACCACACAGCCTCCCTGCCGCCGGGAAGATCAGACCTGACAATCGCTGCTGCCACTCCGATCAGAAAATGAGGCGCTGTTCCTCGAGCTTACTTTGATGTTCACTGGAACACTGCAGCAGGCCAGCATCCGCAGTACTTCGCTTTTATGACATTTTTTTAGTGAGTAGTACCTTTACCTGGAACTACATTAAGAAAATAGTTGAAGTGATTTTTTTTTAGATAATATGGCCTCGCTGTAATAGGGTCTGGGAAATGTTTGCAGACGAGCGAGATTTAGCAGCTAATTTTACACTAAATCCTGCTCAAGACAAGTAGTAAGTTGCAGGTCAGTTTAGAATATGATTTAACTTCACACATTTATAAGAAAATAAGACATTGAAAGATTACATACATATATATATAGGCATGGACAGAGCTTTGGTAAATTTGCATTTCATCTGCCAATTTATAGGATTTGTAAAAATCATACAAAGATGACAGTTACTCAGGATGTTATTGGATAAATGGATAACAAAATTATATAATGTCATTGTAAGCATTGAGAAGAAGCAAAACATTTAGCTTAATTGTCTTTAACTTTATTTCTACTATATATATATCTTCTTCTTTGGCCTCCTTGTCTTGGGAAACAATGGGTAAGCGCCTGGAGATGGTCAGTGGTCTGTGGAGCAGCACCTGGAGTGGCTATAAAGGCCAATACTAGAGTGACAGACTCTTCCACAGGTGCTGCAGAAAAAATTGTTTGTCGGGGCTGTTACACAGTTGGTTCTCCCCTTGCGCTTCTGTCTTTTTTCCTGCCAACTGCTAAGTCTCTTCGACTTGCCACACTTTAGCCCCGCCTTTATGGCTGCCCGTCATAAATGATATTAAAAACAAAATTATATAATGTCATTGTAAGCATTGAGAAGAAGCAAAACATTTAGTTCTGTGGCTGGTTACTGATCTGAAATTTTCTGTCCGAGAATTTAAGAAAGGCAGGGTATAGTGGGTTCTTTAATAATAATAATAATAACAACAACTTATATTTATGTAGCACTTTTAACGTAATAAAACATCCCAACGCATTTCACAGGAGCATCATAAACAAAATATGACACAGTATCACGTAGGAGATATTAGGTCAAATGGCCATAAGCTTAATAAAAGGTTTTAAGGAGTGTCTTAAAGTAGAAGAGCAAGGTGGAGAGACAGAGAGGTGTCGAGCTTGGGGCGTAGACAACTGAAGGCGCCGCCACCAATGGTGGAGCAATTAAAATGAGGGATGCACAAGAAGCCAGAAATAGAGGAATTCAGATGTTTTGGAGGGTTGTGGGGTTGGAGGAGATTACAGAGATAGGGAGGAGCAAGGCCATGGAGGGATTTGAAAATAAGGATGAGAATTTTAAAATCAAGACATTGCTTGACTGGGTGCCAATGTCAGTCAGTGAGCACAGGGGTGATAGAGGAATGGGACTTGGTGTGAGTTAAGATATAGGCAGCAGAGGTTTAGATGATCTCAAGTTTCAGAAGGTAGAATGTGGAAGCCCATATACACCTTTAGGGCATTAATAGTTTGTTCTTACATCATGGACACAAACAATTTCAGACCAAGATCTGGACTGCTGTGATATCTTCTGAGGTTGAATGTCAATGCACTGTTACTGCCAATGGTCACTTGGAGTGTCACAATTCTCCAATCCCATTTAGGCAATGAAGAGGTGTAAACAAAGCTGGTAGCCTAAACAAAAACATATGGCTGTGACCATCAGAATGTCTGAATATTTCCACAGGTTCTTTCACAGCTTATCCTTGATCCAGTGTTTACTGTTGAAAATGACATCTTGTTATCCTTGATCAGATGTACCTAGACTACCTCTCATATATAACTTCTCTTACAACTATTTCATTCATAGGAACATAGGTGTTTAGAATTGAACATAATATTCCAGTTGAGCCCTAACCTGCACTATCTGGGATGCATACTACCTGAGCTTGATGACATTTGTGCTCTTAGTTCCATTAACTTTGAAATACAGACTCCTTTTGAATGTTTATCTCCAAAAGTAGCTCTTCCACCATCCTCCCAGATACTTCTGCATTCCTACCTTCATCTTCCTCTGAACCAAATACTGATTAAGCATTTGTGCCATTCCCTCACACTTAAGTACAAAATTACCCTGTTTATCTTGAAGTGGTTTATAAGGACTGTGTTCTCAGTACCTTGCTGTATGGCTGTGAAACATGGGCGACTTGCAGCTACCAGGAAAAGAAGCTCAATAATTTCCATCTTTGCTGTCTGCAGCGCATTATGGGTATATCCTGGCAGGACAAAATCATAAATTTGGCAGAGCTTCCAAGTGTGTTGGCACTAATCAAACAAGGGTGGCTTCGGTGGATTAGACATGTCCACAAGATAGAAGATGGTTGCATACCCAAGGACCTTATGAATGGTGAGGTAACGGGGGCCAGATGACCAGTGGGGTGCCCAAAGCTCCGCTTCAAGGATGCTTGCAAGCGTGAGATGAAGGCCCTAAATGTCGACTATCGCACTTGGGAGTCACGAGCTGGCGAAAGAAGAAAATGGCGCCATATCCTGTGGACTGGTGTGCACTACCACAATGACCAGTTGCTACAGCAGCTTGGCAACAGGCGCCAACTTCAAAAACAACAACTCACAACGTCACTTGACAGCTTCACGTGCAGTATACGACCATACGGATTTGGAGCAGGAGTAGGCCACTCGGCCGCTCAAGCCAGCTTCGCCATTCAATAAAATCATGGCTGATCTGATTGTAACCTCAACTCCACATTCCCGCCTACCCCCAATAACCTTTCAGCCCCTAGCTTATTAAGAATCTATCTACCTCTGCCTTATACAAGGACTTGTGACAGAACCTGCCTCTCAAGGATTAGCCTTCACAGCCATCAACAAAGGTGCATCAAGAGAAGACACCCCACTTAAATGGATTGTTTACTGTGCGTCCATCATCTTTCATAGATGGAAGGATGGCAATATTGCCCTTCTTTGAATATCTTCTTACTTTGCATGTGCTTTTGCACTCACAAATTTCCTTTCAAGTTACCCTTTTTGATTGCTTGAAGAGTAAGGTTTTCAAACAGGATTATGCAAAGATTACAGTATGTGAGTCCCCAGAAGTCAGTCATATAGTTAAGGAATAATGAGGTGGTCGAATGTGGTCAATCTACTTTCAATATCATCTGATGTGGTTACTTAACACAAATTGGCTGAAATTGTTCTGAATAATGTTTCTGAAATCAGGGGTAATTAGCATGGATTTATAAAAGGCAGGTTGTGCTCAATTAATATAATTGAATTTTTGAGGAAATCAAAATGTAGTTTTACTTGTACATATGGATTGTCAGAAATTATTGAATAAGATACCATATAACAAGCCAGTTTATATTATGTCCCCAGTGGCCCTCAGTTCATATCATTATATTCCTTTTCATAACTCAAGGAACAAAAGATGAAGAAAAGGGCTAAATTGATGTTTTTCAGATTGGCAGGATTTGGCAGTGGTGTGTCTCAAGTGTCTATGCCAGGACTTCTTTTACAATCATACAAATGAATTGTACAGCGACAGGTGAGGAAGAATATAAAAGTTTGCTAATGATATCAAATTAGGGGGTATGGCAAATGTGCAAAAGAACAAAGCAGAAGACACAAGACATTGGCAGACATTGGAATAGTAGATATAAATAGAGTTCAATACAAAGAAACTTAAAGAAACTTGGTGAAGGGAAGCATACCCTAAATGATAAGACTCATAACAGAATGAAGGAAAAGAGGGATCCAGGTGTGCAGATCTTTAAAAGCCATCGTGCAGGTAGAATAGGCAAGAAAAGGACAAATGATCTTTTTGGACAATACTGTCAAGACCAAATTCATTTTCCATCTGTAGTTACCCTGAGAAGGTGGAGATGAGCCAGAGTCTTGAACCACTGGATTTATGGCAGTGGTGGTGCTTTCATTATGGCATTAAACAGAAAATCCAAGATTTTGACTCAGCAATGATGAAGGAATGGTGACACATATTTTTAGAAGGCTCTTGAAGGCAGCGAGAGAGATCACATGGCAACCTGTTTGGTTAAAGCTGTACATAAGTGTACGCTAAGGAATATAACAAGCCATGTTCTCTTGACTGCCCTTGAGAGAATAATGGAATTAACTGGGATGGAAGGTGCTGATCCTCAAGAGGTTGGAGGGGTGTTCATAAAACCTGGTATGTATCGTAACTATCATATATTCTATGCCTTGCACCATTTACTACACTCATGTATCCATTCATCCTGATTGTAGATACCTGCTTCATAGATCAGGCAACACAAACGCAATGGGCCAGAATTCAATGTAAAACTAATGGTGAATGAACAGCACTCACCATTATTTATGAACAAATCAGACGTCAACTTCAGGTGAGCACAGACATGCCGCTCAATGTGAAAATTGGAAGTTGCTTTCCGAGATGTGCTGCTCCTCCATAAGCTGTGCAAAAACAGCATCTCGCTCAAATGTATTGAATGGCGTGAAGTTCCTCTACTTATGTCTTAGATACAAAGTAAACTTCAACAGAAAGTTAGCATTTCTCTATTTGAGTCGAAGTACCCTTTTTAAAAGTGCATTATGTCTTGATTACTGCCAAACAATCTCTCGGGTACTGAAAATTAATTGACAAATGTTGAGTCTCATAACTTCAACTTTGAATTGTTGTTGGGGAATTTAAAAATAATTTGAATTAGATTTTTATTTACTTTTTCTTTCTGTCCTTTATCTCTTTCTTAATCCAATCTTTCTTACCCACTCTTTATTTAGCTTTCTGTACTTGATTTGACATTGAATTCAATATTCTAACCTAGTTCAGACTTTGTGCTTTTCATTAACAATTACTCAACCTGCCAATTACTCCAGCCCAATTACTTTAAGACATAGCAGGAGGAGTCACAGTTACAACTTCTCCCACTGCTACTTTGAGATCCAAAATCCATGGTGAATCATTTGCACAATACTAACAGACACCATTCAAAAATTATGGAAAGTTCATAGTGGTCCCATCCTGTATGTTGAGACAGAACAATAGACATCAGGCTGGATTTTGTGCAGGAGGCGGGATCCCGGCTTTGGGCCAAAAATTCGGAGGATCCCGGCGTCTACATTTTTCAGAGCGATCCTCCAGTCGTTGGGGATCAAAGTTTAAAGAGGCGTGATCCCGTCCCTTTAAAGACTTTAACGGGATGGGGATCCCGCCTCCAAGAGCTGCCGGGTGTTCGGTCCAGAGGAGGAGATCCCGGGTGTACAGTTGTTCCTGGTGGGGGTCCTCTGTGGTCCACAAATTGCCCACAAAGGGGCCAAGCCCGCAGGGAGGGTGCCTCATTTTCCAAGGTGTCGTCCTCCCTGCAGGGTGGAGGCCCCCCCTCACCCCCATCACTGCTGGTAACATCCCAGCAGCGGCAGGAAGAGACCCTTATTTGGCCTCTGGGTGGGATGGTTGGCATTGACCTACCCCGCCCCCGAGACAATCGGAACTGGGAATCCCAGCATTGGGTTCCATGGTGGGTGATTCTGCCCCAATTCTCCGCTCCCCCACCCCACCGCAAAACCTGCTATCAAACGAGAACCAAGTCCGGCCCATTATGTAGGAGTGACTTCCAGGAGTGCCATGCCTGGTGGATTGCAAGAACAGGTGAATGAAAGTAATGCCAGTGGCAGTTATGGGTTGCCACACAGCCCTGCACAAGCTAGAAAACAATGAATTTCTGACTACAGCACAAGGTACTTTTGGTACTGTTGCAAATCCATCAGAATTAGTTTCCAGCACAAGTTGTTACAATTCAGGCTTTCTCCTAACTCTCTTTACTCATGTTCAAGGTGAATTGCATAGCATAACTATATTTGTTTTCCTTTGATATGAAGCTTATAATTTTATGCAAAGGAAAGCAACAAGCCTCAGGATTAACTCTTTTTAACCAAGATATTTTACACCACAAACCATATTATGATGCGTGCCGTGCCTTTTCATCTCTTCACTGGGTGAAAAGAACTATCATGTTGTCAGACCGTATAGTTCAGATTAAATCTATGAATCAAATTCTTTACAAGAGAAGCAAAAGTGACACAGCAGAACAAAATACAGACCTAAACGAACAAACTACTTAATCCTGATTAGAAAATAAATAAGTGCTTTGAAGTCTTTTAGTCCTCTATGTATTTTGATGACACTTACATGGTGCAAATTGGTGCCCTCCTAGAATTATCACAGCTGTGAAATTGAGTGAAATAAAGAACATGGAAAGCTGGCTTCAATTTACCTGTCACAAGTTTTAATCTTGAGGCATCACCTACCTTCCCATCAATATATTTCTTGAGGGTTCAAACATTACCTATAACAACTTTTCTTCCTCTTGCAGTGGAAAACTTGCAGGTATCAATCATCTGCAATATTCATTTAATGATCTCAACTTGATAAGGTTATGTTTACAGGCAGCAACATAAAAAATGCTGGCCTATGAAACTTGTAGTTAACTGAAGACAGTTTACACACAAGTACTCAAGATAACAACAGAATTCCTTCCAGAAACAGATAACAGAACTACAGCTCAAACTTAGTGCATTGGCCCAGCTTTAATGTGAACACGATGTAATAGAGAAATGTTTTATGACATGACTTGGACAGAACTCCATGATGACCACTTAGCTCCTGAGTCTACTAAATCATAGGCAACTTGTCAGTTGGTCCAATCGCATCTGCCACTTTCTCAGTTGAAGGGCACTTAGGAGTGGGGCATGTGCACAAGCAGGAGAGGTAAAACTTTTATTCTGTAGAAATTAATTGTATATTTTTTCCAAATGTACAAATAATAATTACATTTTGTATTATGCCTTTCATATCAAGACACCTCAAAATGCTTCACACACAAATTTACATTTTGTTTCTTTTTAGGCAAAATTACCGAAACTAACCATTTAAAGAAACTAGCAGTTTCCTGGTTTGTCCAGTGGAAATGTGTAGTGGTCAGAAGCAATGGGAATTGGGTCCACCCCACAACTGTCTGCCTGGCTGCAGTAGCTCATCTACTGCTGCCTCTTGAGCACTATTGTCACCCTATTCTTCCATGTCTTACTGTTGCGCCTCACACAAGTCCATGGTGAGGCCTCTACCCATGTCAATATTATGCAACATACTGCTACAAATTTACCTCCCTCATTGATCTTTTCAAGTGATTAAAGCAGCAAATCAACCCCCGAATATTTGCTCAATGATCATACGTGTACATCTTTGTATCTGATCTTTGCTAGAGCATTTATGCAAAAGTGTCATCTGCTATGTAGCCCATACATTTTAAAAGTTAGCCTTGCATCTCTTCTTCTCCTTCAAAAAGCTGTGTTACATTCGATTGCTTAAGAATGAGAAGCATATTCACTGGGAATTATGTAATTATGTGCCTTATTTTCTGGTGGTCATCATATGCCATATTCATACTGATGAAAAAATATTCCTTCCTATTTATATAGGCATAAATAGCCAACTATAAGGATTATAGGAGCATAGGAAATAGGAGCAGGCATAGGCCATTTGGCCCATCGAGTCTGCTCTGCCATTCAAACAGATCATGGCTGATCATCTACCTCTACGCCATTTTTCCCCACTATCCCCAATTCCCTGATATCATTAGTATCCAGAAATCAATTGATTTCTGTCTTGAACCTGCTCAATGATTGAGCTTCCACAGCCCTCTGGGGTAGAGAATTCCTAAGATTCACCACCCTTTGAGTAAGGAAATTCCTCATAATCTCAGTCGTAAATGGCTTGTCCCTTATTCTGAGACTGTGTCCCTTGATTCTAGACTCACCAGCCAGAGGAAACATCCTATCCACTTCTACCCTGTCACGCCCTGCAAAAATTTTGTAAGTTTCAATGAGATCACCTCTCAGTCTTCAAAACTCTAGAGAATACCGACCCAGTTTCTGCAATCTCTCCTGGAAATATTACAATTGGTCCCAATATCCAAATCATTAATATAGATTGTGAACAGCTGTGGCCCAAGCACTGATCCACCCCACTAGTAACAACCTGCCATTCTGAGAATGACCCATTTATTCCTAGGCTTTGCTTTCTATCAGTTAACCAATTCTCAATCCATTGCAGTCTTCTTTCTTTGGCCTCCTTATCTCGAGAGACAATGGGTAAGCGCCTGGAGGTGGTCAGTGGTGTGTGGAGCAGCGCCTGGAGTGGCTATAAAGGCCAATTCTAGAGTGACAGGCTCTTCCACATGTGCTGCAGAAAAATTTGTTTGTTGGGGCTGTTACACAGTTGGCTCTCCCCTTGCGCTTTTGTCTTTTCTCCTGCCAACTGCTAAGTCTCTTCAACTCGCCACACTTTAGTCCCACCTTTATGGCTGCCCGCCAGCTCTGGCGAACGCTGGCAACTGACTCCCACAACTTGTGATCAATGTCACAGGACTTCATGTCGCGGTTGCAGACGTCTTTAAAGCGGAGACATGGACGGCCGGTGGGTCTGATACCAGTGGCGAACTCGCTGTACAATGTGTCTTTGGGGATCCTGCCATCTTCTATGTGGCTCACATGGCCAAGCCATCTCAAGCGCCACTGACTCGGTAGTGTGTATAAGCTGGGGATGTTGGCCGCCTCGAGGACTTCTGTGTTGGAGATACGGTCCTGGCACCTGATACCAAGTATTCTCCGGAAGCAGCCAAGATTGAATGAATTGAGATGTCTCTCTTGGCTGACATACGTTGTCCAGGCCTCGCTGCCATAGAGCAAGGTACTGAGGACGCCATTGCAGTATATTGCCCCCAATCCATTGCAGTACATTACCCTCAATCCCATGTGCTCTAATTTTGTTTACTAACATCCTTTATGGGACCTTATCAAAAGCCTTCTTAAAATCCAAATACACCTCATCCACTGGTTCTCCTTTATCTATGCTACAAGTAACATCCTCAAAAAACTCCAACAGGTTTGTCAAACATGATTTCCTTTTCACAAATCCATGTTGACTCTGCCCAATCTTATCATTATTTTCCAAGGGTCAGTTATCTCATCCTTTATAATAGATTCTAACATTTTCCCTACTGTCTGTAGCTCTGTAGTTCTCCATTTTCTCTCTTGATCCCTTCTTAAACAGTGGGGTTACATTTGCTACTTTCCAGTTTGCAGGAGTCCTTCCAGAATCTATAGAAGTTTAAAAGATAACCACTAATGCATCCACTATCTCTCTAGCCACCTCCTTCAATACTCTGGGATATAGCTCATCTGGTCCAGGGAATTCATCAACTTTCAATCCAATTAATTTTTTGAGTACTACCTCTTTATTGATACTAATTACTTTCAGTTCCTCATTTTTATAAGTCCCTTGGTTCGCTTGCATTTCTGGGAGATTTTCTGTGTCTTCCTCCGTGAAGAGAGATGCAAAGTAATTGTTTTGTCTCTCCACCATTTCTTCATTCTCCACCACAAACTCTCCTGTCTCCGCCTGCAATGGACTCACATTCGTCCTTGCTAATCGTTTCCTTTTCACATACCTAAAGAAGCTTTTACAGTCCACCTTTATGTTTCTAGCTAGCTTGCATTCATAATCCCTTTTCCATTTCTTTATCAGTTTCTTGGTCCTCCTTTGTTGGATTCTAAATTGCTCCCAATCTTCAGGCTTACCACTTTTTCTGGCGACCTTATAAACCACTTCCTTTGACCTCATAAAATCTTTAACTTCTTTTGTTAGCAATGGTTTATTCACTTTACCTGTTGGGATTTTGTGTCTGAGAAGAATGTATATTTGTCGTGTAATACTTCTTTAAATGCCAGCCATTGCCTGTCTACCGTCAAATCTTTTAATGTATTTTCCCAATCCACCATAGCCAACATGCCCCTCATACCTTCATAGTTTCCTTTGTTCAGATTTAAGACCCTAGTTTCAGAATGAACTGTATCTTTTTCAATCTTAATATAGAATTTTATCATATTGTGGTCACTATTTCCAAATGGCTCCTTTACAGCAAGATTATTAATTAGCCCTTTCTCATTACATAACACTAAATCTAAAAATAGCCTGTTCCCTAGTTGGTTCTTCAACATATTGCTCCGGAAACCCATTTTGTAAACACTCCAGGAATTCATCCTCCACAGCATTAGTGTTACTAAGTTTACCCAATCTATATGTAAATTGAAATCACCCATTATTACTGTATAGCCCATGCTACGTGCAGCTCTAATTTCTTGATTTATACCATACCCAACATTACCACTACAGTTTGGTAGCCTATAAACAATTCCCACCGATGTTTGCTGCCCCTTGCTGTTTCTTAGCTCCACCCAAACTGATTCTACATCTTGCTCATTCGATCTAAGATCCTCTCTAACTAATGTACTGATCTCATCCCTTAATAATAGCTCTACCCCACCTCCTTTTGCCCTCCACCTATCCCTCCTAAATGACGAATATCCCTGAATATTAAGTTCCCAGTCCTGGCCACCCCATAACCACGTCTCCGTAATGGTAATTAAATCATACCCATTTACCTTTATTTGTGCCTTCAAATCATCTATCTTGTTGCGAATGCTGCATGTATTCAGATAGAGTGCCTTTAACTCTGTCTTAACATTATTCCTCATTCCGATTCTATTTGATGTTTGCTTTTGTCTCGTCTGCCTTCCAATTGCGCTTACTAAGTTTCTACTTTCTGTTACCAGTTTTGCTTCCCTCCAATCCGAGCTCCCTCTTATGTTTCCAACCCCTGACAATTTATTTTAAACCCTCCCCAACAGCACTTGCAAATCTCCCTGCGAGGAGGTTAGTCCTGGTCCTGCTAAGGTGCAACCCGTCCATCTTGTACAGGTCCCACCTACTCCAGAACAGGTCCAAATGCCTCTGAAATTTGTAACCCTCCCTCCTGCACCAATCCTCCAGCCATGTGTTAAATCACTTAATCCTCCTATGCTCACTAGCAAATGGCACAGGTAGTAATCCTGAGATTACTGATTTTGAGGTCCTGATTTTTAATTTATTTCCTAACTCCTTAAACTCTGCTTTCGGGACCTCATCCCTCTTCTTACCTATGTTGTTGATACCAATGTGGACCACGACCTGTGGCTGTTCACCCTCCCCCAGAAGAATGTCCTTCAGCCGCTCTGTGACATACTTGACCCTGGCACCAGGAAGGAAACATACCATCCTGGTGTCACGTCTGCGGCCGCAGAAATGCCTGTCTGTTCCTCTAACAAATCCCCTATCACTATTGCCCTTCCACTCTTCTTCCTCCCCTCCTGTGCAGTTGAACCACCCATGGTGCCACGGATGTGGCTCATGCTGCGATCCCCTGAGGAACCATTGCCCTCACCAGTATCCAAAATGGAAAACCAGTTAACAAGCAAGATCGACTCAGGGGACTCCTGCACTACCTGCCTGGCTCTCTTCGACTGCCTGGCAGTCACCCATTCCCTCTCTGCCTGCACATTCGTAACCTGCAGTGTGACCACCTCCCTAAACGTGCTATCCACGTAGTTCAATGCTTCGCGGATGCACCATGGGGAGTCAGTGCTGCTCTTTCCCTTGAGGATGTATGCAATATTGTTAAACTGTAGCTGCCTCTGCTGATACTGCTTGTAGTCCTTACTGATGTGTATGTGAATGGTGAAATGAGTGGGTGAATTTCCACAAGGATTCTCCCCCTGGTCTGCATAATTTCAAAGGTAGATCTGTGAAATCTTGTACAAACAGGGTAAAAGCCCCATAGTTATAGTTACCTCCATAATGAGGCAGTAGATGATATAGCAACTGACTCTCGTAATGTCCCTGTAGCAGCCTGGAAACAACGTACAACATAAACGTTTAGAGTGATGCTGATTCCACTGCAGATCATCAAACACATGAGTCACAGCCTCCATACATTGATGCTGTATGAGATCAGGACAGTTGTTTATGTTGTAGTAGTTCTGTTGCCTGGAGGAACTTGTTCTGGAAGTGATACACCTCCTATACCCTCTGTGTCTTTCAGATATTCAGAATTCCTGCTGCATTGTGAGGTCATCAGCAATCCATGTCATGCCAGTCAGTATTTTGGCGAAAATCTCAAAAAAAGTCTACACAAAAAACATTATGTTTTCTAATCCTGGACATATTCTGGTACTGTCTGCATGTCCACATCCTTAAGTCCAAGGAATGCAGACTTAAATAGTTATGGCAGACAAATGACTTAGCTATTCACTGCCAGATCTGCCTGGACCACATAAAGCACTATCAAGTCCTGCTCTCGTCTACCCAAACTGTTCGCTATTGCAGAATTGTTCTGGAATGCAAATATAACCCCAGCTTTTTTTCTCTGCTGCAAATTGTCATCTTAAACCCATTGCCCCATCTCCTCCACCCTCACCTCCAACTACAAGTGCAAAGAGCTCATGGACTTCTTTGCCACTACGATTGAGAGCATCCGATCAGTTGCCTCTGCTACTTCCCTGCTTTCTCTTAGCCCACTGGGCGAAACTTCCTCTCAGCTTCCTCCCTGCCCCAGCCCTGAACTCACATTATTCTCTAGTTTCTCTCCTATCTCCCCTCATGCCCTCTCCATGCTCTTGTCCATGAGACCCATCTCCTGCTCCCTAGACCCTATTCCCACTGAACTGCTGATCACCTAACTTCCCTTCCTGGCTCGCATGTTAGCTGATATTGTTAATGGTTCTCTTTCTTCAGATACTGCCCCTCCCCTTCAAATCTGCTATCATCACCGCTCTCCTCAAAAAACTAAGACTTGACCACACCATTCTTGCAAACTACCATCTCCAACCTCCCTTTCCTCTGCAAAACCCTCGAACCCTCCCAAATACATGCCCAGCTTTCACAGAACTCCGTGTTTGGATCCCTCCAATCAAGTTTCCACCCCACCACAGCACCAAAGTGGCTTTTATCAAAATCATAAATGACATCCTTAGTAAACGATCATTCCTCAACCTTCTTGACCTGTCTGCAACCTTTGACATGGTTGACCACACCATCCCCCTCCAACTCCTCTCTTTCATTGTCCAGCTGAGTGGGCCTGCACTCGTCTGGTTCTGTTCTTATCTATCTATTCGTAACCGTAGAGTAACTTGCAATGGCTTCTCTTCCTGTTCCCACGCAGTTGCCCCTAGTTTCCTCCAAAGATCTATCCTTGGCCCTCTCCTAAGTCTCATCTACATGCTGCTCCTGGACAAAATCTGAAAATGCAGCATTAGGTTTCACACTGACAACACGCAGCTCTACCTCACCACCACCTCTCTCTACCCCTTCACTGTCTCTAAATGATCAAACTGCTTATCCGACATCCATTACTGAATGCACAGAAGCTTCCTCTAATTAAATATTGAGAAGACAGAAGGCACTGTCTTTGGTTCTTACCACAAAATCCATTCCCAACCCACCAGCTCCTTTCCTCTCCCTGGTAACTGTCTGAGGCTGAACCAGGTTGTTCACAACTTTGGCATCATATTTGATCCTGAGTTGAGCTTCTGACCACATATCCACAGCATCACTAGGGCTACAGCTTTCCAACTCTGTAATATTGCCCTGACTCCGCTCTGCCTCAGCTCATCTGCTGCTGAAACCTTCTTCTGAGCCTTTGTTACCTCTAGACTTGACTATTACAATGCATTCTTTGAGGGAGTTACATGTGCTGTGGATAAAGGTGGTTGTATTGTACTTAGATTTCCAGAAGGCATTTGATAACGTGCCACATCAAAGGTTATTGCAGAAAATAAAAGCACATGGTGTAGGGGGTAACTATTGACATGGATAGAAGATTGGCTAGCTAACAGGAAACAGAGAGCAGGCATAAATGAGTCATTTTCTGGTTGGCAGGATGTAACGAGTGGTGTGCCACAGGGATCTGTGCTGGAGCCTCAACTGTTTACAATTTGCATAAATGACTTAGATGAAGGAACCAAAGGTCTGGTTGCTAAATTTGCTGATGACACAAAGATAGGTAGGAAAATAACTTGTGAAGAGGACATAAGGGGGTCACAAAGGGAGATAGATAGGTTAAGTGAGTGGGCAAAGATCTGGCAAATGGAGTATAATGTGGGAAAGTGGGAAATTGTCCACTTGGGCAGGAAGAATAAAAAAGAAGAATATTATCTAAATGGTGAGAGATTGCAGAGCTCTGAGATGCAGAGGGATCTGGGTGTACTAGTGCATGAATCGCAAAAGGTTAGTATGCAGGTACAGCATGTAATTAGGAAAGCTAACAGAATGTTATTGTTTATCATGAGGGGAATTGAATACAAAAGTAGGGAGGTTATGCTTCAGCTATACAGGGCATTGGTGAGACCACATCTGGAGTACTGTGTACAGTACTGGTCTCCTTATTTAAGGAAGGATGTAAATGCATTGGAGGCAGTACAGAGAAGGTTTACTAGACTAATACCTGGATTGGGCAGGCTGTCTTATGAGGGAAGATGGGACGGGCTAGGCTTATATCCGCTGCAATTTAGAAGAGTAAGGGGTGACTTGATTGAAACATATAAGATCCTGAGGGGTCTTGAGAGGGTGGATGTGGAAGGGATGTTTCCCCTTGTGGGTGAATCTCAAATTAGGGTTCACTGTTTAAAAATAAGGGGTCACCCATTTAAGACAGAGATAAGGAGAAATTTTTTCTCTCAGAGGGTCATGAGTCTTTGGAATTCTCTTCTGCAAAAGGCAGTGGAAGCAGAGTCTTTGAATATTTTTAAGTCATAGGTAGATAGATTCTTGATAAGCAATGGGGTGAAAGGTTATTGGGGGCAGATGGAGCCATGAACTTATTGAATCGCGGAGCAGGCTCGAGGGGCCAAGTGGCCTACTCCTGCTCCTAATTCTTATGTTCACATGTTCGTACGTATGTTCGTATGCATTCCTGACCAGCCTCCCACATTCTACCCCCTATAAACTTGAGGTCAATCAAAACTCTGCTGCCCAGGTCCTTACTCATACCAAGTCTGATTCACCGTAACCTCTGTGCTTGCTGACCTACACTGACTCCCAATTAAGCAATGCCTCGATTTTAAAATTCTTGTCTTTGTTTTCAGTCCCTCCACAGCAACCACCCCCCCCACCCCTCACCTCCCTATCTGTATAATTTCCCTCAGCCCCATAACTCTCGGAGATATCGGTGGTCCTTTTATTCTGATTTCTTGAGTATCACTGATTTTAAATTGCCCAGACCAATCTTGTTAATTGAAACATTGAGCACTTCCATTGTCTCTCTATTCAACTGTCTCTCAGAATGCAAATGTGCAGCCAAGTTTTAGCTGTTCAGCTCTGTGGTCCTTTTAAATAAGTTATGTTCAATATTCATCAAAACAAAAGTTTCAGTAGTGTCCCATATGACAAAATTAATATGTTTCCATTTGGCAGGTGTGATTTCCGTCACAACTCCACCCCTGGCTGAATGAAATGCGACATTAGGATAGCATTTCATTATAAGTTAGAAGGAAGAGAAAATACAGGAAAGCGTGCATGTCTGTCTCTCATTCATTCTCATTCATTCAGAAATATTAGAAATTGTTTCAGCCTGTTTTTCCTTTGTAGCAGTGCTGCTTTAAACTGCTCTTTTCGCTTGAGATGGGTCTGAGATAGTTATGTGTTGCCCAAGGGGTTTAAAGTTTCTTCACTATCAGCCTGCAATACATTAGGAATGGGCATCCAAATAATCATGTGATTTTTTGGGAAGGTTTGAAGTTTGCACATTTCCATGATTGTCTAGGGTGCCTTGTTTCCTGTTGGGGTCTGCATGGGGATGGATAGATTTAATTAGCCTTGGTCTGATCATGGACGTTGGCAGTGGTGGATCCATTCTGACCTCACTTTCAGTGCCCTGGTGAGCCGTGCAAGTGCTGTTCACTTCAAGGCATTAGATTAGATTAGATTAGATTAGAGATACAGCACTGAAACAGGCCCTTCGGCCCACCGAGTCTGTGCCGACCATCAACCACCCATTTATACTAATCCTACACTAATCCCATATTCCTACCAAACATCCCCACCTGCCCCTGTATTTCCCTACCACCTACCTATTCTAGTGACAATTTATAATGGCCAATTTACCTACCAACCTGCAAGTCTTTTGGCTTGTGGGAGGAAACCGGAGCACCCGGAGAAAACCCACGCAGACACAGGGAGAACTTGCAAACTCAACACATTGTTGGTTCCCTTTTCTCCTGACGTGGGAGAGGATTCTTTGCTAATCTTCACTTTGTCCTCTGGGACATTCCTGCTTGCAGGTATTTGTCCAGATTAAATTGCAGTCCCCTGCAGCACTTCAACTAGGTGAGGCATCACCCTCATGGTTTCTCTTCCCTCTTGAGGATTTTCTTTGTCCTGCAGGTTTCTGTAAATGCCATTAGCAACCCTGGTGGGGTGCTTCTGGTATCTGCATTTACATAGGAGGATATGGGGTCTAATCTTTCAAACATTTTGGGATTGGCTAACCGGACAGTAGGGGTTTTCATTTTGAAATCCTCCCGGACCTCCCTTAACCTTCCCTCTTTATCCCTTTTTCCCCTTTCCTCTCTAACTTTTTGCCAGTCCTGTGCCTATCTGTCCCCTTTTGTTCTTGGCAGGGGTCCCTTGCAATTCACCAGCCCTCTACTGGCAGGTTTCCCAAAAACTGATATAGGAATTAGGGTTGCAGATTTCATTGTAAGTTGGGGTTTCCCCCTCAACCTGGCACACGTGACAACTCCTACAGTACTCCACCACATCTTTGTGGAGTTTTGGCCAGTCAAACTGCCGTCTTATGCGGGCTTTGGATTTTCATATGTTGACACGTACAACCACTGTAATCTCATGGGCCATTCTTAATATTTCTTTCTGGTACCTCTGCAGCACCACTATCTGGTGAACCCCTGTCCACTCTTTGTCCTCAGATCTGTCAGGAGAATTCCACTTCCTCATCAGTACCTCATTCTTTAAATAGTAGCAATTAGGGATTCCCTCTGCTTCAATTTCAGTTTGGGCAGCCTGTGCTAACTTTCTCAAAACTGGATCGGCTCGCTGAGTCTCAGATAGGGAAGATCCAACCAATCCATTCCCTGGCTCCTCTAACTTTCCAAAGAAAATTTCAGACAGGCAGACCACATGGTCATCTGTCTGCAGTGCTGATTCAGTCTCCTCTGGGGGAGCTGGTTTGGTCATGGCCTGAGTCACTATACAATCAGGGGAAATGCGGGGAACCGTCTCCTGCAGCTGCCGTGTCGCCTTGACCTCCTTCGGTCTCTCTATCACTACTGGGGAAGCTACCACCTTCGACCCCGTCAGATCATTACCTCAGAGCAGGTCAACCCCATCCACAGGCAAAGTAGGGACAATCCCTATGGGTCACTGGTCCTGAAACTAGGTCGCACTCCAAGCGCACCCAATGTTAAGTGTTACAACTGACCGCTCAAGACAAAGCCCCCAATCAAAATATATGATTCTGATTGTGGTGGGAGAAATGCATTGTCAATTCAGTCCTGTCTCTCCACAGATCAGCTAACATATCACTTTAAACTTTCCAAATTAAAGAAACCACAGCCAAATTAATTCATCTATTAACCCCCAAATGAGGCAAACCAAACCAGGTGTCTTTAGATCAACAAATTAACTGTTTATTAGAAAAACTACACTCTTGAACACTATTAAGATATAAACAACATTTCAAAAAAAAAGTCCTTGCAGATTTACACTCCTGCCAAAGTGGAATCTTCCAATGTGGAACTGTCCAAGGTTGCTTGAAGTCCTCGCAGCTGTCCAATGGGGATAAAAAGGTTTTTCAACAGTCGGACAGTCAGTAGTCTAGCTCGGCAGTTGAAGTGATGCTCTCCTTTTCCAGCGATGAATTCAGCAATTACAGTTCAGTAGTTAAAGTAATTGGTTATTTCTTTTTAAAAATTAATCTAGCTTGACTTTTTCAGAATTCTGAGAGTATAATAAATAGGATTTAAACAGAGCGAGGGAGAGCGCTCCTATTTCCTTCAATATATGCTGGCAGACAGTCTGTGTGTCTGTGTCTGTCAAAAGCCAGATTTTCAGCTAGTTTCAAAAATTAATTGCAACATTGTATATTTAACCCTAGTCTCCGAGTGGCTGTATCCAAGGCAACCAGGATGCACATTTTAAGCTGGTTGGTTTCCACTCTGTACGGTTGTAACCAATGGCAATCAAAATGCACCTTCTCTAACTCCTGAGGCTTGCTTGTTCTTAAAGCAGTACTGATCATTTGCTGACTTAAAGACACACCGCAGATTCCGCCCCCCCCCCCAAATAAAAACAGGAGGATCATAACAAAAGGTACAGGCGTACACAGTCCTCCAATACCATTTACCACCATTCTGGTATTTACTGCACTCTCTGGGGGAAAGGTCAGGCCTTTTCCCAGCAAAAAGGATCTGGTGACCCATGTATCCCTGAGAATTACTATGGGCTTGCTTGCCCCACTTGAGGGGTATGGGGTTACTCTCCCTTCAGATACAAAATCCTGATAACCTTCACGGATCTCATTAAATTTTCCTGCACCCACAGCAGTATTTTTTCTAGGTCTTACTGCTGCTGCAGTCAAAGCCACAGCTTGCTCTGCTGCGATTTCCATCAGGGTCCCTTCTCCTTCGCTGAGCGGGTGTGTCCTGATTAACCCAACAGGCTTTCCCCTTAGTTTCCAGCAGTCAGCTCTTAGATGACCTGCCTTATTACAATGTAAGTACATAGGCCTCTGGGTCTCACTCCTACTTACAGCACTATCCTTTTTGGCTGGAGGAGGGCACCCTGTGAGTCCAAATTTTCTTTCTCTCCCAGGACTGCTTGGACTCCTATTACCTTCCCACCCTTTGTCCTTTTCGGATTTGTGGGGGTGACTAGGAAAGGTTTTCCTCTGGGGAACCAACTTGTATATTAGAGTGAACTCATCGGGCAGAGCTGTGGCTTGTCTCGCTCTATGTACGTTTTGTTCCTCCACATGGGTCTTTATGGAAAGTAGGAGAGGGTTTTTAAATTCCTCAAGAATTACCTCAGGTTTTCATAGCTGGGCTGCACTTTAAGACTTCTCAACCACTGGTCAAAAGCCAGCTGTTTACTTCTCTCAGACTCCAAATAGGTTTGATCAGCATGTTTCTGGAGAGTTCGGAACCTCTGGTGGTAGGCTTCTGGTACTAGCTCATATGCCCCAGGATAGCATTTTTAGTCAGTTCATAATTTGATGAACTCTCATCTGGCAACAGGAAATAAACCTTATGGGCTTTTCCTGTTAGCTTACTTTGCAGAGGAGAGTCCAACTCTCCTCTGGCCACTTGAAGGACCTTGCAAGTTTCTCAAAAGATACAAAAAATGTTTCCATGTCTCCCTCATTGAATTTATTAATCAATTGGGAAAATTTTTAAACTCAGCATACAGCCCCGAATTACTATTCTCCATATTGGCCATGCTTTCACTGGGGTTACTCTGTCACCCCCTAGCTAACTCAAGCTGCTTCAGTTCTCTTTCCTCCTGTTCCTTGCAGAAATTTCTTTCTCTCTCTCCTGTCTTTCTTTTTCTCTCACCTATCTCTCTTTTTCTTTCTCTCTTCTCTCTCTTTCCCTGTCTTCGAATTCAAGTTTCCTCTGTTCCAGTTGTATTTTTGCCAATATAACCTGTCTGACTTGAATTCTAACCCTGCCTCTAATTCTGCAGATTCGAGGGAAAAATGGTTGGCCACCAGTCTTAGAAGTTCTGATTTCCTAACCTTGGCATGGAAAGTGATCCCACACTGCTCAGCCATATTTCTCAACTCTTCCATAGACAGTGTATTTAACTTATCCCAAGTTACTTCACCCTGGCTTGGGTAGTTACTGGCTTCGGTCACAGACATATTAGTATTCTAGCACACACAACCACAAGAAAACCTGTATTGAAATCTTTTCATTTTTTGATTGGGATCAATTTGATTTCCCACTTCCAATTTCTCGTTCGTCTGTGGGTCCAATCCGGACACTAGCCCCCAAATTTCTATTACGAGCGGGTGAGGCAGGGGTCTAGGACTCCCCTCTGGCCCCTTTCCAGGTTTAGCCGTAACAGGGTTTAACTTTTAAAACACAGTGATTTTAGCTTAACCCCTCAGTGGCTCCATACACACTGCTCGCTAATTGTAAATGAACCAACCAGACAGGCTTTCTCAGGTTTAAACAAGAAAGATGTAAATTTATTTTAGCCTTACCACTCTAAGTCGGTTAAATTTATTAAAATACCTGATGCAACCACGTTAGCATGCATACGAGACAAATAGATACAGGGGGGGAGGAAGAATAAAGGGGGGTGGTTTGGGGTAGTAAATGGAATTCAGTTACTGTCTTCAGTTTTGCTGTAAACTCCTTCATTGGAGTTGAAGTCCTGCAGTTATCGCTGGGGCCCAGTGCACACTTTCAAGCTTGTTTCTCTGGTACCAGAAGGTTGAAGAGGTCCTCTGTGGGCCTCTGGCCTTGCTTCAGAGAGAGAGACAGGGAGAGAAAAAGGGACATCCCTTCCATTTTGCTGTATGAACATAAGAATTAGGAAAAGGAGTAGGCCACTCGACTTCTCGAGCTGCTCCATCATTCAATAAATTCATGGCTGAACTGATTACTCCACATTTCCACCTACCCCCGATAATCTTCCACCCCCTTGCTTATCAAGAATGTATCTACCTCTGCCTTAAAAATATTCAAAGACTCTGCTTCCACCGCCTTTTGAGGAACAGAATTCCAAAGACTCACGAGCCTCTGAAAGAAAAAATTTCTCCTCATCTCTGTCTTAAATGGGCTTATTTTTAAATAGTGACACCTAGTTCAAGCTTCTCCCACAAGGGGAAACATCCTTTCCACATCCACCATCCCTTACTCTTCTAAATTCCAGCGGATACAAGCCTAGCCTACCCAATCTTTCCTCCTAAGACAGGACACCCATTCCAGGTATTCGTCTAGTAAACCTTCTCTGTACTGCCTCCAACACATTTACATCCTTGCTTAAATAAGGAGACCAGTACTGTACACAGTACTCCAGATGTGGTCTCACCAATGCCCTGTATAGCTGAAGCATAACCTCCCTACTTTTATATTCAATTCCCCTTGTGATAAATGATAACATTCTATTAGCTTTCCTAAATACATGCTGTACCTGCATACTGACCTTTTGCAATTCATGCACTAGGACACCCAGATTCCTCTGCATCTCAGAGCTCTGCAATCTCTCACCATTTAGATAATGTGCTTCGTTTCTATTCTTCCTGCCAAAGTAGACAATTTCCCACTTTCCCTCATTATATTCCATTTGCCAGATCTTTGCCCACTCACTTAACCTATCTATATCCCTTTGTAGCCTCCTTATATCCTCTTCACAAGTTGCTTTCCTACCTTTGTGTCATCAGCAAATTTAGCAACCATACCTTTGGTCTCTTCATCCAAGTCATTTATATAAATTGTAAAAAGTTGAGGCCCCAGCACACCACTCGTTACATCTTGCCAAGCAGTAAAGCCCCATTTATGCCTACTCTCTGTTTCCTGTCAGCTAACCAATCTTCTATCCATGCCAATATGTTACCCCCTACACCATGAGCTTTTATTTTCTGCAATAACCTTTGATGTGACACCTGATCAAATGCCAACTGGAAGTACAATACATCCACCAGTTCCCCTTCATCCACAGCACATGTAACGCCCTCAAAGAACACCAATAAATTGGTTAAACATGATTTCCCTTTCACAAAACCATGCTGACTCTGCCTGATTACCTTGATTTTTTCTAAATGCCCTGCTATAACTTCTTTAATAATAGCTTCTAACATTTTCCCTAAGACAGGTATTAAGCTAACTGGCCTGTACTTTCCCACTTTCTGTCTCCCTCCCTTTTTGAATAAAGGAGATACATGCGCTATTTTCCAATCTAAAGAAACCTTCCCCAAATCTAGGGAATTTTGGAAAATTAAAACTAATGCATCAACTATCTCACTAACCACTTCTTTGAACACCCTAGGATGACGTCCATCAGGACCTGGGGACTTGTCAGCCCGCAGCTCCAACAATTTGTTTAATACCACTTCCCTGGTGATTGTAATTTTCTTGAGTTCCTCCCTCCCTTCCATTTCCTGATTTACAGCTAATACTGGGATGTTACTTCTATCGTCAATAGTGAAGACCAATGCAAAATATCTGTTCAATTCATCTGCTATCTCCTTATTATCCATTATTCATTCCCCAGACTCACTTTTTATAGGACCAATGCTCACTTTGTCTTCAAATTGCAATCTGCCCCAAACCTTTCTGTAAGGCACAATTCAAACAGTTCCCAGTCTGGCCTGCAGGTAAGTCATGTGAGCAGCTCTTTGTTTGAAACAGCATCATCTGGAGAGGATTGTTGATTCTTCAAAGCTTACTAAACACACTGGGTGGTGGTGGTGGTGGTGGCGGTGGTGGGGAGGGGGGGTGGGGGGGGTGGTGGTGGTGTGGAGTGCTGGCTTTTACACAGACAAGATTTGGATCATCACTGTTGCCCAGACCAATCTTGTAAATTGAATCAGTGAGCACTTACATTGTCTCTCTATTCAACTGTTTCTCAGATTGCAAATGTGCAGCCATGTTTTAGCTGTTTTTTTTATTAATTCATGGGATGTGGGCATCACTGGCTAGGCCAGCATTTATTGCCCATCCTTAATTTCCCTTGAGAAGGTGGTGGTGAGCTGCCTTCTTGAACCGCTGCAGTCCATGTAAGGTAGGTACACCCACAGTGCTGTTGGGAAGGGAGTTCCAGGATTTTGACCCAGTGACAGTGAAGGAACGGCGATATAGTTCCAAGTCAGGATGGTGTGTGACTTGGAGGGGAACTTGCAGGTGGTGGTGTTCCCATGCATCTGCTGCCCTTGTCCTTCTAGTTGGTAGAGGTCACTGGTTTGGAAGGTCCTGTCTAAGGAGCCTTGGTGCGTTGCTGCAGTGCATCTTGAAGATGGTACACACTGCTGCCACTGTGCGTCAGTGGTGGAGGGAGTGAATGTTTGTAGATGGGGTGCCAATCAAGTGGGCTGCTTTGTCCTGGATGGTGTCGAGCTTCTTGAGTATTGTTGGAGCTGCACCCAGCCAGGCAAGTGGAGAGTATTCCATCACACTCCTGACTTGTGCCTTGTAGATGGTGGATCGGCTTTGGGGAGTCAGGAGGTGAGTTACTTGCCTCAGGATTCCTAGCCTCTGACCTGCTCTTGTAGCCACGGTATTTATATGGCTACTCCAGTTCAGTTTCTGGTCAATGGTAGCCCCTCAGATGTTGATAGTGGGGGATTCAGTGATGGTGATGCCATTGAATGTCAAGGGGAGATGGTTAGATTCTCTTTTGTTGGAGATGGTCATTGCCTGGCACTTGTGTGGCGCAAATGTTACTTGTTCAGCTCTGTGGTCCTTTTAAACAAGTTATGTTCAATGTCCAGTAAAAAATAAAGTTTCAGTAGTGTCCCATATGATGAAATTCATATGTTTGCATTTGGCATGTGTGGTTTCCATCACAATATGATGAAAGGTCATCGACCTGAAACGTTAACTCTGATTCTCTCTCTCCACAGAGGCTGCCAGATCTGCTGAGTATTTCTGCCACTTTCTGTTTTTATATATTGTATCAAACCATATATATATATATATGTATTGTGTAGTTAGATCAACTTGCTCCTAAATGTTCAAAATGACCTGTACTGCGAGTTTGGATTGATTTAGTCTGTTTAGATTGACTTATGTTGTACGTTTAGTAAATTCGTGTTGTTTTATGTTTAGTTTGACTTGTACTTTATGTTTAAATTGTTGTGTGCTGTATGCTTACATTGATTTGTCAAGCAAGTTTAGACTGTCATGTCTTGAGTATTTGCACTGACTTGTACTACGTGCTTACATTGAATTGTATTGTACATTTGTACAGAGATTGATAAGACGAGGTAAATGTTTACTCCGTCTCCAAAGGGAATTTGAAATGTGCACGTGGTTTCTGGCAGAAGTGTCAAGTATTGTGGAGACAAATAGCAATGATGATTCTCCAATAAGATAGGGAAAAATAAAAGCCAAATTCAGAAGCTCGTCATTCGTGCGTTTTAAAAAGTTAATTTTAAATTTGATCTTTAAGGAACACATTTAGTATAGAAATATGATAACTGAGAAATCCTATAAATTAAAATAAGCGTTTAGTTATTGTAAGAAAACAGATGAGAATTATTATTATCTTCAGCAAAATCTCTTACCAGCACAGATTAGCACGGGAAAATGTTATGGGCGCATTTTAACGAGCAAGGGGAAATCCATTAAAAATGTTGAAGGAAGAACGATATCAATTAGGACATTTAGTATCAACTCAGTTAGTTGGTAGCATCCTGGCCTGAGTCAGTAGATCGTGGGGTAGAGGTTCTGCTTTTTTCTATCGGTAATATCGATGCAAACCGAGTGGAATCAGCTGAACCTGTGTAAAAGATGGAAATGTTTAAATGTACACCCCAAATCACTCGTCTTTTTCGTTCTCATTTGCGCTAGTTCAAGTTTAATTAGCTTCGATCAGGCCAGACCCGCCAAACTGGCCATAGCCCCAAGTTAAATATGAGAGATTCTGCCGATTGCGCTAGTTCGGAAAGGCTATCCAAATTGCATTCTTTTTCTTGGATGCACAGGGATTACTCGGCACTTTTAAAAAGTTTTTCATATCAAAAAGTATTTAAATGATTAAGAAACTGACAGTTGTACACTAATGAAACTATTAAATGGTTCAGTATAGATTTTTTCAAGTCATTTTTAGTGATCCTAAATCAGGTTACTGACAGGATGAGGACTGGGGGCACCCTTAACTTGAACTGTAACCTAACGAGCACAGTTTCAATCACATTTTAGGCGCAATTTCCCAATTACACCCAAAGTGGAACTCTACAATTCAAACTCCACTTTATTGCTGATAGTCCAACGCAATACTGCAAAGAAAATTACAATCGCCAGGGAAGTGGAACTGAACAAACTGTTGGCACTGCGGGCTGACAAGTCCCCGGGTTCTGATGGACTTCAACCTAGGGTGTTCAAAGAAGTGGCTAGTGAGATAGTTGATGCATTGTTTTAATTTTCCAAAATTTCCCAGATTCAGGGAAGATTCCGTTAGATTGGAAAATAGCGAATGTAACTCCTTTATTCAAAAAGGGAGGAAGACAGAAAGCAGGAAAGTACGGGCCAGTTAGCTTAACATCTGTCTTAGAGAAAATGTTAGAAGCTATTTTAAGGATGTTATAGTGGGGTATTTAGAAACATTCAAGGCAATCAGGCAGAGTCAACATGGTTTTGTGAAAGGGAAATCATGTTTAACCAATTTATTGGAGTTCTTTGAGGGAGTTACATGTGCTGTGGATAAAGGGGAACAGGTGGATGTATTGTACTTAGATTTCCAGAAGGCATTTGATTAATCAAAGGTTATTGCAGAAAATAAAAGCTCATGGTGTAGGGGGTAACATATTGGCATGGATAGAAGATTGGTTAGCTAACAGGAAACAAAGAGTAGGCAGAAATGGGTAATTTTCTGGTTGGCAAAATGTAACAAGTGATGTGCCACAAGGAACTGTGCTGGGGCCTCAACTTTTTACAATTTATATAAATGACTTGGATGAAGGGACCATAGGTATGGTTGCTAAATTTGCTGATGACACAAAGGTAGGTAGGAAAGTAACTTGTGAAGAGGAGATAAGGGGGCTACAAAGGGATATAGATAGGTTGAGTGAGTGGGCAAAGATCTGGCAGTATAATGTGGGAAAGTGTGAAATTGTCCACTTTAGCAGGAAGAATAAAAGAGAAGCATATTATCTAAATGGTGAGAGATTGCAGAGCTCTGAGATGCAGAGGGATCTGGGTGTCCTAGTGCATGAATCGCAAAAGGTCAGTACACAGGTACAGCACGTAATTAGGAAAGCTGGTAGAATGTTATCATTTATCTCGAGGGGAATTGAATACAAAAGTAGGGAGGTTATGCTTCAGCTATACAGGGCATTGGTGAGACCACATCTGGAGTACTGTGTACAGTACTGGTCTCCTTATTTAAGGAAGGATGTAATTGTGTTGGAGACAGTACAGAGAAGGTTTACGAGAATAATACCTGGAATGGGCAGGCTGTCTTATGAGGAAAGATTGGACAGGCTAGGCTTGTAACTGCTGGAATTTAGAAGAGTAAGGGGTGGTTTGATTGAAACATATAAGATCCTGAGGGGTCTTGACAGGGTTGATGTGGATAGGATGTTTCCCCTTGTGGGAGATTCTCGAATTAGGGTTCACTGTTTAAAAATAAGGGGTCACCCATTTAAGACAGAGATAAGGAGAATTTGTTTCTCTCAGAGGGTCGTGAGTCTTTAGAATTCTCTTCCTCAAAAGGCAGTGGAATCAGAGTCTTTGAATATTTTTAAAGCAGAGGTAGATAGATTCTTGATAAGTAAGGGGGTGGAAGGTTATCAGGGATAGGTGGAAATGTGGAGTAATGAATGGCGGAGCAGGCTCGAGGGGCCGAGTGGCCTACTCCTGTTCCTAATTTGAATTTTAATGTTCGTATGCAGCAAAACTGCGTCTCCTTTTGTTCTAGTCCTCTAGTTTTAAATGCAACATGCCATTAGGCATTTTGATTACTTTTGAACCTGACTAGAATATTTAATGATCTGTGTACATGAGCACCTAAATCTCTTTAGACTTCACTGTTTCTAGTTTTTCACTGTTTGAAAAAATACTCTGATCTATCCATTGTTGACCCAAAATGGATGAACTCACACGTACTGTGCTGAAATCCATTTGCCACTGATTTTCCTATCATTTAATCTATTAATATCTCTTTGTAAATTTATGCTCCTGTCTACAGCACTTACTATGCCCCAATCTTTGTGGCATCAGCAAACATGGATTCTATGGGACGAGTTTTACAAGAGCAAGTCAGTTTGGGAATTGGTAGCACATTAAGAAACCAGATCCAACCCACTGACTTCTACGCTTAACTGTACCACATTAGGCTGGGTGTGAGTAACCTCCTTGGGAGAGATGAGAGATGATGCAGCAAGACATGGACAATATCCAGGCTTGGGCTGATAAGTGGCAAGTAACATTCGCGCCACACAAGTGCCAGGCAATTACCATCTTCAACAAGAGAGAATCTTACCATCTCCCCTTGGCATTCAATGGCATCACCATCGCTGAATCCCCCACAATCAGCATCCTAGGGGCTACCATTGACCAGAAACTGAACTGGAGTAGCCATATAAATACCGTGGCTACAAGAGCAGGTCAGAAGCTGGGAATCCTGCGGTGAGTAACTCATCTACTGACTCCCCAAAGCCTGTCCACCATCTACAAGGCACAAGTCAGGAGCGTGATGGAATACTCTCCACTTGCCTGGATGGGTGCAGCTCCAACAACACTCCAGAAGCTCGACACCATCCAGGACAAAGCAGCTCGCTTGATTGGCAGCCCATCCACAAACATTCACTCCCTTTACCACTGATGCACAGTGGCAGCAGTGTGTACCATCTACAAGATGCACTGCAGCAACGCACCAAGGCTCCTCAGGTAGCACCTTCCAAACCAGCGACCTCTACCAACTAGAAGGACAAGGGCAGCAAATCCATGGGAACAGCACCACCTGCAAGTTCCCCTCCAAGTCACACACCATCCTGACTTGGAACTATATTTCCGTTCCTTCACTGTCGCTGGGTTAAAATCCTAGAACTCCCTTCCTAACAGCACTGTGGGTGTACTTACCTCATATGGAACTACAGCGGTACAAGAAAGCAGCTCACCACCACCTTCTCAAAGGCAATTAGGGATGGGCAATAAATGCTGGCCTGGCCAGCGATACCCACATCCCATGAATGAATTTTTTAAAAAGTTGTCAATTTAAATATGTTAATAGGGATTAAGTATTTTTAACCAGCATTTTCAACTTTAACTGTGGGTGCACAGGTTTCCCAGGATTCCTGGATCACTCTTGCTCCCACACATCCTCAACAATCTCCAGCCATGCCTTCTCATTCTCTGGAATAGGATTCTACCGCCAGTTGACAGGGAAGAATATCTCTCTTCTGGCCCTTATAGACTGCAGCATCAAGTCCAGGTGAGATGCAGCCTTGCCACGTTGGGACCCTTTATCACCAGTTGCCTCCTCTGTACCCCCACCTCCACAATCCATCAACTGTCATCTTTGCAGTATCCCTTTAAATAGTTCAGTTGAAATCAACTCATGTGAGTCACCAATACACCTGCTCATGCTAATTGATCAGGGAACCCATTAGTCAGATGCAAATACAATGGCTGGGTTAAAAAGCTACTGACAGATGCATTGCACTCAATTCCAGGTTCTCTGTGCACTACTGGGCTGCCTCCCACTCCCAGCGTGTCATCATGTTACATTCCTACTGTGATTCTATATGGCTGTCTATTCTGTTATCTGAGTCATTATTATATGTAGTGAACATTTGAGCCCCAGCACAGATCCTTGTGGGATATCAATAGTCACTTCCTTCCAATGTGAGTACATGACTGTTTATTCTCCTCACTGTCTTGTATTGACTAACCAATCTCCTAACTCGGTAAATAATACGCCTTCAATGCCATGAGCTTTAATTTTTAGCTAACAGTCTCTTTTGTGGAAATGTAACAAATGTCGTCTGGAAGTTCATATAAACTACATTCATTGACATTCCCCTGACTACTACTTTAGTCAGTTCCTCCAAAAATTCAATTAGGTTCATTAGATATGACCTATGTTTTACAAATCCACGCTGGCGGTCTCTGATCAGCTCAAATTTCTCTTAGTGTTCAGTTGTTCTGTCCTTCATTATAGATTCCAATCGCTTCCCCACAACAAAAATTAGACTAACAGGTTTATAATTTCCTTTCTTAATTTTTTTTATTCTTTCATGGGATATGGGCACTGCTGGCAAGACCAGCATTATTACCCATCCCTAATTACCCTTGACAACTAGTGGCTTTCTAGGCCATTTGAAAGGGCAGTTAAGAGTCAACCACATTGCTGTGCGTCTGGAGTCACATGTAGGCCAGACCAGGTAAGGACAGCAGATTTCCTTCCCCAAAAGGATATTAGTGAACCAGATGGGTTTTTACAACAATTGAAGATAGTTTCATGGCACCATTATTGAGACTGACTTCCAATTCCCGAATTTTAAAATTAATTTTTTGTTAATTAATTGAATTTAAGTTCTACCAGCTGTCATGGTGGGATTTGAACCCATGTCGCCAAGGTATTAGCCTGGGTCTCTTGACTAGTAGTTCAGTGGCATTGCCACTACATCATGATCTCCCTCTTCTCCCAGAAGCCTTGCACGCCTCTGCACGATCTGTTTGTGGTGGTTGCACAACTTAAGTAATGGAGTTACATTTGCAATTTTCCAATCTGAAGGATTCCTGAATTGAGAGAACTTTGGAAGATTATGAGTAAAGCATCTGCAATTTCCTCACTAATTTCTTTAAAGTCCTATGGTGGAAATTGTCAAATCCAGGGGATTTGTTAGTCTTTAGTGCCATTATTTTTTTCATATTGTTTCCTTACTTACTTTAACCTTTGTGCTTTCTAGTCCTTGATTCAATATTAGTTTCCCTGGAATGTCAGGTATATAATCCTCTTCCCTTACTGTGAAAATTGACTCAAAATAATTATTCAAGAAGACAGCTATTTCTTTATTTTTGTTTGCAATATCACCCTCATCTGTTTTTAAAAGGCCTTGACCGCTCTCTCTTTTCTAATACAATTATAAAAACATTTATGTTAATCTTGATATCCCTTGCAAGTTTGTGCTTTTTTTTGCAGCTTGCTATCTTTTTTGTCTTCCTTTGCCATCCTTTATATCTTTCCCAGTCCCCTGTATCTACACTATTCTTTGCTTTTTTGCACTTATTTTCTTTAGTCATATGTTATCTCTGATCTCTTTTGTCTTTTTTATTTGGCAAGTGGATCTTTTGTCCCTTAGGCATTTATATTGGTCCTGTATTAAAATAAATTATTTTTGAATGCCTCCCATTGTTCATCTGCCTTTTTCTCGATAAATATTTTGACCGGTATGGTGGTAAAGGTAATGAATATATTGGATGCAGAGTTTATTTTATCTTCATTCTCAGGATGTGGACATCACTGGCAAAACTGGCACTTATTGCCTGTCACTGGTTATCATGAGAAGGTAGTGGTGGGCTTGCATTTTGAACCAATGAAATGTTTTGATGAAGTAGCATGAAATCCAGCTCGACTGAGTCCAGTGAGACAGAATGCTTAACATGGGGAATTTGGCAAGTGAGGGAATTCAGTGCAGTGAGGAAGGAGATGCTGTTCTGGTCTTTTACAGAACAAGGAACGATCCAAGAGAAGATGCTGGAGACAGCGAAACCTGAGAGCTGAAGCCCAAAGGTATTAGTTAGGTGATCAGTAGTTGATTGGCTGATGAGTTTCAAGGTTTTTATTCTCTCTCAACTGGGGCAGTAGTTTAAACTGGGACTGGAGAGGTATAAGTATTGTATTAAATGTATACCCTAACTAGTTAAACTACTTAATATAACTACAAATTATCATTAAATGATATTTCTAAATTTGAAAACTAATTAGCTAATTAAAACATAATAAAGATGGTAGGCCAGGTGATGTGTTGCAGCTGTAGCATGTGGGAGCCAGTGGACCCAGAAGGCAGCAATGGAGGAGCCTCAGCCCTTGCCCTTGTCCAACAGTATTGATGTTCTTGCAGCTTGTGTGGACAAGAGCAGGGACTGCAGGGAAGATGAGCAAATTGACCACAGTACCATGGTGCAGGGGGTCATTAAAGTGAGGGGAGTAAAAAGAATAGTAGTAGTACTAGAGGAAAGTATTGTTAGCAGGGATAGATACTATTCTCTGCAGCCGAGATTGTGAGTCCCAAAGACTGTGTTGCCTGCCTGGTACCAGGGTTAACGACATCTCCTCAGGGCTGGAGAGGAACTTGGAGTGGGAGGGGAAGAATCAAGTTCTTGTCGTCCATGTGGGTACCAACGACATAGGTAGGGCTAAGAAAAAGGTTCGGCTGAGGAAGTATGAGCAGTTAGGGGCTAAATTAAAAAGAAGAACCACAAAGGTAATAACCTCTGGATTACTACCTGAGCCACAACCAAATTGGCATAGGGTAAATAAAATCAGAAAGTTGAATGCATGGCTCAAAGATTGGTGTGGGAGAAATGTGTTCGATTCATGAGGCACTGGCACCAGCACTGGGGAAAAGGAAGCTGTTCCGTTGGGTCTGGCTTCATCTGAAAAGTGCTGGGCCCAGTTTCCTGATAAATTGTATAACTCGGGCTGTAGAGAGGGCTTTAAGCTAAATAGTGGGGAAAGAGTTCACATGAGGGGAGATTTAGAAAGTTAAAGAGAAAGGACAAGGCAATAGTGCAGGGTGATGATATAGGTAATGATAACCAGAGTGTGAGAGGAAGGGACAGACATAAGAGTGCACCAGCAAATAAGGCCAGAGTAGGGAAAAATGGTTAAAAAGACAGAATTAAAGGCTCTTTATCAGAATGCACACAGTGTTTGGAATAAATTGGATGAAATGATGATTCAATTAGAAATAAATGAGTATGATATGATAGCTGTAACAGAGACGTGGTTGTAAGGTGACCAAGGCTGGGAACTGAATATTCAAGGATATTTGACATTTCAGAAGGATAAGAAGAAAGGAAAAGGAAGTGGGGTAGCTCTGTTAATAAAGGATGAGATCAGTACTGTCGTGAGAAACGATCTTGGCTCAGAAGATCAAGATGTAGAATCAGTTTGGGTGGAGATAAGAAACACTAAAGGAAATAAGTCACTTGTGGGCGTAATTTATAGGCCCCCTAACAGTAGCTACACTGTAGGACAGAATATAAATTAAGAAATAATGGGGGATTGTAAGAAAGGTACTGCAATAATCACGGGTGATTTTAATCTTCATATCAAGTGGACAAATCAAATTGGAGAATGGTTTCATAGAGTGTATTTGGGATAGTTTCTTAGAACAATACATTCTAGAACCAACAAGGGAGCAGGCTATTTTAGACCTGGTAATGTGTAATGAGGCAGGATTAATTAATGATCTCATAGTAAAGGATCTTCTCGGCAAGAGTGATCATAATATGTTAGAATTTCATAGAATTTCATATTCAGTTTGAGGGTGAGAAATTTGGGTCTGAAACTCATGTCTTAAACTTAAATAAAGACAATTACAATAGTATGAAGACAGAGTTGGCTAGAGTGGCCTGGGAATCTAGGTTAAAAGGAAAGAGGGTGGAGAAGCAATGGCAGACATTTAAGGAGATATTTCATAACTCTCAAAAAGATATAGTCAATTGAGAAAGAAAAACTCCTTGTGAAGGATGCACCATCTGTGGCTAACGAAGGAAGTAAAGGATGGTATGAAATTGAAAGAAAAGGCTGCGAAGATTAATGATAAGGCAGAAGATTAGGACAATTTTAGAAACAAGCAAAGGATGGCTACAAAAGGGAGTAATTAGAGTATGAGAGTAAACTAGCAAGAAATATAAAAACACTTCATGAAAGCTTCTACAAATATATAAAAAAAGGAAAAGAGTAGCTAAAATAAGCATTTGTCCCTTAAAGGAGGAGACTGAGAAATTAATAATGGAAACAAGGCAATGGCAGAAACTTTGAACAAGTATTTTGTATCTGTCTTCACCGTAGAAGATACAAAAAGCATCCCAAGAATAGTGGAAAATCAAAAAGCAAAAGGGAGGGAGGAACTTAAAACAATCACTATCACTAGAAAAAAAAGTACTAGGAAAAATAATGGGACTAAAAGCTGTCAATTCCCCTGGATCCGATGGTCTGCATCCTAGGGTCTTATAGGTAGTGGCTGCAGAGATAGTGGCTGCATTGGTTGTAATCTTTCAAAATTCCCTAGATTCTGGAAAGGTTCCAGTGGATTGGAAAACCACAGATATAACAACTTTATAAAAAAGAGGGAGCCACAAAGCCGGAAACTATAGGCCACTTAGCCTAACATTTGTCATTGGGAAAATGCTAGAATCCATTGTTAAGGAAGTAGTAGCAGAACATTAAAAAAATCTTAATGCAATCAGGCAGAGTCAGCATGGTTTTATGAAAGGGAAATTGTGTTCTTTGAGGATGTAACAAGCAGGTGTATAAGGGAAACCAATAGATGCAGTGTATTTGGATTTCCAAAAAGCATTTAATAAGGTGCCACATAAAGGGTTACTACATAAGATAAAAACTCATGGTGTTGGGGTTAATATATTAGCATGGATAGAGGATTGGCTAACTAACAGAAAACAGAGAGTAGGGATGAATGGCACATTTTCAGGTTGGCAGACTGTAACTAGTGAAGTAGCACATGGAATCGGTGCTGGCGCTTCAACTATTTACAATCTATATTAATGTCTTGGATGAGGGGACTGAGTGTATTGTAGCCAAATTTGCTGACAGTATAAAGATAGGTGGGTAATGAAGTTGTGAGGAGGTCACAGAGGACTGGAATTTAAGATCCCATTGCCGAGGGTGGTGGTGGGCTCAGAAAATGGCGGCCCACATGCTGCAGAGCCGCCGCAATCTCCCATGTGGCGACTCATAGAAATAGCCAGTACGACGCGCCCCCGCCCCCCAAAATCATGTGGAGGGGGTGGCCTGTCTGACACCAGCAATGGTGTCCGCTGCCTGTGCACAGGCGCTGGTGCCATTTTTTAAGGACAGCCAGCCATACTGGCATATTTAAATTTTTAACGAAACACCCCTGCCAAATTTATCAAATAAAATTCTAAAACCCCTTTCCCACCCCCTCTATAACAATTACATTAACTATTGGCTGTCCCTATTCCCCTCCCCCCACCGCAAACCACACTGAAAATCTTAACCCTCCCCCGCACCAACTCCCCACTAGTGTCACGCCTGCTTTCCCCAGATGGAGAATTGAAGGATCGGGAGTGCCAGCCGCCATGCTGAAGATCGTGGCATGCCCAGAAGATTGCTGGTAAGTATATTTAAATGTTATTATTGATTTAAATATTGAAATGCTGTTCCTGTCGCCCAGCAGTGGGGTGGGGGGTGGGGGTGCTGCCACAGAGCCTCGCCGCCGCCAGGAGGATCAGGCCGGGCCCTTCCAGCATCAGCCTCCATAGCGGGCCTCTACCGGAACGATCTTCTGTCCCCCCCACCGCACCCCTCCCCCCGCCACCCTGGCACAGAGCCTGACATCGGGGGTTGGTAAAATCCAGCCCAAAGAATCTGCAAAGGTATATAGTTAGGTTAAGTGAGTGGGCAAAAATTTGGAAGATGGAATATAATGTGGAAATATGTGAGGTTGTCCATTTTGGTGGGAAGAATAGAAAAGCAGAATATTATTTATATAGAGAGAGACTGCAGAT
Source organism: Heterodontus francisci (assembly GCF_036365525.1). Classification (NCBI taxonomy): domain Eukaryota; kingdom Metazoa; phylum Chordata; class Chondrichthyes; order Heterodontiformes; family Heterodontidae; genus Heterodontus; species Heterodontus francisci. Next base: position 44,210,391 of record NC_090376.1, on the reverse strand, counting down.
TGCTGCAGTACAGAGGGATCTGGGTGTCCTCATACATGAATCATACAAAGTTAGCATGCAGATACAGCAGGTAATTAGGAAGGCAAATGGAATGTTGGCCTTTATTGCAAATGTCACGGACTTGTATTATTTTTTCTCCTCGAATTGAAAACTTTGTGTGTGCCTTTAAGACTCTGTTGAGGGCAGTGCATCTTTAAGGGAGAGAACTATCTGGAGACACAGTGTACCAGCTACATTTTGGTTACCCTGAGCAACATTAGTAGAGAGAGAGGTCACATGGTATGATGTGTCCATTTTGACTGTGTGTGTAGCTGGCAGAAACCGGCCTGAAGCAGAGTTCTGAGTGACTTTTCCAGTGAGGAAATTTGAAGAAGAGAGCTGTTTTATTTCCTCTCAAGAAAAATTCTACAAAGCTACAAGCCAAGTTAATTCCCTAAGCAAGGAAGAAAATCTTTCTTTTTCAACGAATTATTTGTATTGCTCTACTCATCATTGAAAGCTCTGTTTAATGCTACTGCAGCCAAACTGATTGAATTGACTATCAAGAACAGAGTATGTTCATCAAATCTAGATGAAGACTTCAAGTGAACTTTGATTATCTTCACATCAGAAGACCTCATTCACTGGGAATGTAAAGCGTAAAAATGTATTTATTTTATTCTGAACAGACAGCTAATCTTAAAAACTACACCTTGAAACCCAATTAATTGTTATTTTTGAATGTATGTGCGTGAATGCGGGATTTAGTTTAAATTAAGGAGTTGTTTTATCTTAATAGTGTTTAAGATTTAGTTTTTTAATAGTTAATTTGTTGTTGTCTAAAGATACCTGGTTTGATCTGTTTCTGGGGATACTAGAGTGTGAATTTGTCTGTTTTTTTCCAAAATGGTGAAAACGTAATAATATGCTGCGACCTGTGGAATGACGGGACTGAATTAACAGTGCATTGTTCCCGCCGCGGTCGTAACATATTTAATTGGGGGCTCGTCCGTGATCAGGACCATATTTAATTCGGAGACTCGCATCTGGGATCAGAATCAAACTAATTGGTGGGCTCACGTTTGGAATCAAAATAATTACTTGTCTCTGGGGTAACACATAAATTGGGGTCTTGCCTCTGGCATCGTATTAATTGCTCTCATGTCTGAGATCATATTAATTGGAAACTTGATTGTTGGGATCCAAATCTAATGCCAAGTAGAAAGAATAAAATGATCCAGGTTTCTCGTATAATAAAGTACAGTCTATATCATTGTAATGGCATTAGCAGTTGCAGCAGATTTTCTGGGTAAGGCGAATGTTTCCTCAATGACTTGATAACTTTAACTAAGAATTGGTGGCAAAATTGAGGTTGGAATTGAAATCAGGTACCCAAAAAAAATAGTGATAATTGACCTAAAACCCCAACATCTGGAACTAGAAGAGGAAGATGAGGAACAAGAAGGTAGTAAGTCATGGAGTTATGCAATATAATTGGCTAAGATTCAGCTAGAAATGAAAAAACTTAAGCAGGAACAAGAAATTAAAAACTTAGGCTTCAACAGGAAACAGAAAAAGAGGCAGCAATAGCATTGAAAAGACTTAAGCTTGAATTTCAGACAGAAAGTGAAAAAGAAGCAAGGGAATTTGAATTAAGGAAGATGGAAGAAGCAATAGGGGTGGTCTTGACTCCAGGAAAATTTTGGGTCATGAATAATCTGAATTCATCTCAGGACCCAGCGAAAAACTGTTTAAATTTATACAGGCTCTTCCTAAGTTTGAGTAAAGGGACATAAAGGCATTTTTCATATCTTTTGAAAAAATAGCCAAACAGATGAAATGGTCAAAGGAAAGCTGGACACTGCTTATGCAAAGTTGTGAGGTAGGCAGAGCTCATGAGGTTTATGCCATGCTTCATGAAGAGGCTTCTGCAGATTATGAGCTGTCAAAAAAGGCTATTCTCACTGCATATGAGTTAGTCTCTGAAGCTTACCATCAGAAGTTTTAGAACTTATGGAGATTGGTTGGGCAGGCTTATGTAGAATTTGAGAGGGTGAAGCAAATTCATTTTGACCTTGGATACGGGCATTAAAGATGGAAACCACATATGGGAACCTTCGAGAATTGATTCTCTTGGAGGAATTTTAAAACTCCATTCCTTCAGTAGTGAGAACTCATGTAGATAACCTGAAAGTTTTGACAGCTAGGCAAGCAGTGGAAATTGCTGATGATTTTGAGCTTGTAAATAAGTCAAATCCTTTTGGCCATAACCCCCATAAACCTGAGAAGGATAGAAAGTGGGAGAGAGAAAGGAAGGCAAGTAGCTGTGGACAAGAAGGAACAGCTGGGAATGCCCCAGAATCACCTCCTCAGGCCAGAAATGAAGGTGCTGAGGGTAGGAGTGAGGTTCGCAAGCCAAAGTGTTATCATTTCCACAAAAGAGGTCATCTTTGGTCAGAATGCTGAAAATTGCAAGGTAAACCCATAGGACTTGTTGGGGTATGCAAAGCTAATGCAGAGAAAAAGAGCTCTGACTGAGAGTATAGCAGACCAGGCTATAATTTGAACAGCAGCTGTAAAACCAGATACACAAACCAAAAGAGAGTGTATAGGTTAAGAATAAGATATCCTAAAGTTATAATGAAATTTTGTTCAAGGGTAAAGTAACTCCATATCCCATAAGTGAGGCAGGAAAACCTATCATTATACTCAAGGATACAGGAGCAACCCAAACACTCCTGCTGGGGAAAAAATGTTAGTGTTTTTCCAATTTCTATTTTTTTTGCACTATAATGAAATGTGTTTTGGGAATGGCATTTCATTTTGCCAGGGCGGAGGTATTACGGAATTATATTATTTTTTTCTCCTTGAATTGAAAACTGTATGTGTGTCTTTAAGACTCTGAGGGCAGTGCACCTTTAAGGGAGAGAACTTTCTGGAGACACAGTGTACCAGCTGCATTTTGGTTACCCTGAGCAACAGCAGTAGAGAGAGAGGTCACATGGTATGGTGTGTCCATTTTAACTGTGTGTGTAGCTGGCAGAAACCGGCCCGAAGCAGAGTTCTGAGTGACTTTTCCAGTGAGGAAATTTGAAGAAGAGAGCTGTTTTATTTCCTCTCAAGAAAAATTCTACAAAGCTACAAACCAAGTTAATCCCCTAAACAAGGAAGAAAAGCTTTTCTTTTTCAACAAATTATTTGTATTGCTCTACTCATCATTGAAAGAGCTGTTTAATGCAACTGCAGCTGATTTGTTTGAATTAACAATCAAGAACAGAGTATTTTCATCAAATTCAGATGAATACTTCAAGTGAACTTTGATTATCTTCAAAAGACCTCATTCACCGGGAATGTAAAATACAAAAGCTTACTTATTTTATTCTTAACAGGTCGCTAATCTTAAAAACTGCACTTTGAAAAACCAATTAATTGTCATTTTTTGAATGTATGTGTATGAATGTGGGAGTTAGATTAAATTAAAGAGTTAAGGAATTAAGGAGGTCTTTAGACATAGGTTTGTCTTTATAGTGTTTAAGATTTAGTTTTTCTTAATAAACAGTTAATTTGTTGTTGTCTATAGATACCTGGTTTTGTACAGAGCATTGGTGAGACGACACCTAGAGCACTGCATAAAGTTTTGGTCTCCTTACTTAAGGAGGGTGTCGTGCTAGGCCCCCAGCTGCCAAGAATGAGGCACATTAATTTTGTCATGAACATTGATTTTAAACTGTTAGTTGCATGAAGAAAGGACTTGTGAAACAGATCAGCCGTGGCTGGAAAAGACATTTACATATTAACAGACAGTGTTTGGAAGGACAAAGCAGCCATTCCCTGACACATTCAACTCCCAATGGACTGTTGATCACCAGACTTTGAAGGTGTTGGAACTCACATTCCAGGTTGACTGCTAAGATGGTGGAATACACAAACGGACATGTCAAACCAACTAGTCATGTGACTAACCTGCTGGGCAACCTGAGTTTTTTAAATTTGTACAAACAGTTTGGGCAGAGTTTGCTCCTGGATTAAGAAGATCTCTCTCCAGTCCACCTGCTCCCATCTCTTTCTTCAAAGCTTTTGAATCCACTGAAGACGCATGAACCCCAAGAGAGAAAGATCTCCTACAGCGAACAAGGTTTAAGAAGAATATTGGGCCCCAATAAAAAGCAAGATCTACCTACAATCAAGGACTCTACAGTGAGCTCAAAGAAACATAACAACAACTCTTCAGATATAGCCTCAAACCTTTCAACTTTATTTTTCTTCTGCTCTTTTCTGTCACTATTTGCATGTGTATATCGCGTGTGCATGCTAATGTGGGCGTGTTGTGTATCCGTAGGTGTCGACCGAATTAGAGTTTAAGTTTAATAAATTTCAACTTTTCTTCTTTAAACCTAAGGAAGCTTGTTTGTGCTGGTTTCTTTGCCTTATAAATGAAAAACTGTGAAAAAGGATTCACCAAGCGGGAGCTGTAAACACCGGGTGTTTAAAAATTAAACCCTATTACAGTAAGACCAAGCGAAGGCTGAAAGGGAACCCTAGACCCCTTTCTCACCTGGTCGTAACAAGGGATATACTGGCATTGGAAGCAGTTCAGAGAAGGTTCACTAAGTTGATTCCTGGGATGAAGGGATTGTCTTATGAGAAAAGGTTGAGCAGGTTGGGCCTATACTCATTGGAGTTTAGAAGAATGAGAGGCGATCTTATTGAAATGTATAAGATTTTGTGGGAGCTTGATAGGATAGATGCTGAGAAGATGTTTCCCCTCATGGGGGAATCTAGAACTGGGGGCACAGTTTCAAAATAAGGGGTTTCCCATATAAGATGGAGATGAGGAGGAATTTCTTTTCTGAGGGTTGGTAATCTTTGGAATTCTCTACCACAGAGCATAGTGGAGGCTGTGTCATTGAATATATTCAAGGTTCAGCTAGCCAGATTTTTGATCTGCAAAAGGGTTATGGGGGTGTTGGCAGGAAATTGGAGTTGAGGCCACAATCAGATCAGCCATGATTTTATTGAATGGTGGAGCAGTCGAGGAGCCAAATGGCCTACTACTGCTCCTAATTCTTATGTTCTTATGTGTTATCCTTTTGTGGCAGATTTTGATACATCTGAATGGCTTGATGGGCAGTTAAGAGTCAATGGCACGAGAGTAGAGTCACATAGAGGCCAGAATGGGTAAGAGCAGCAGGTTTCCTCCCCAAAGGACATTGGGTTTTATGACAATTCAACACAGCTTTGTGGTCGCTTATACTGATACCAGCTTATTATGTCCAGAATTTTTATTAAACGGAATGCAAATTCTGAAATTGCCAGTGTGGCATCTCGATTGCTAGTCCAGTAACCTTATCACTATACTACATTATACTTCCAGGTTTTTCACACAGCCTTTGTCAATAGATTACAAGATGGAATCCTGTGGAAATACTGGGAAACTGCTACTCACCAGGAGTAACTATGACCTTTTGCGTTGGGTCTGGCTCCTTGAAGACTGATTTGCTGGTGGTCCCTAGTTGATTGGTATTGATGAGAGTCGGATCCATCCTTCGTAAGCAATACCATTTCCACAGCCAAGGGTTATAGTCTAGTTACTGTAGCCGCCATGTTCTTACCTGTTAAAACTTGCAGTGAGTCATGCCTCCATGTGCTCCCACCAGAGCAGCAATACTTTATGTTGACTAAAGCGACTGACCATAGAACAGGATGGCTTGAATATGATTGGCCATAACAAGCTATCTGAGTGTTTGATTGACTCATATTCTTGCCTAGATTAGTTTACTCTAGATTTCTAGAGTACTGTGGAATCCTTGAGGCCGCTAGTCAAGATTTTGTTGAAAAATCCACGGTCTGGTCCGTTTTATGTCCTGTCCAAACAGACTGTCTGGGCGGACCCACTAGTAAATGCCGAAAGACCCCAGGAGCTGGCACTGAATTCTGGTCATTGTAGCTGTGGCCATTTTTCATCTTCTACATCACAGTGAATCGCACCCGGTTTCTATTGCTGGGTATAAGCATCTCCCAGCACTTTAAGATGCTGAATAGTGACTGCTCAAAGAAGATGCGAAAGGGTGATCTGCAGAGATCAAGCCCTAATGGCTCTTATAACTGCAAAGCACATTGAAGGGGGCTTTGGCCTCATTTTGCCAGAGGGGACAGGTGGCCTTGGCCCACAACATTGACTGCAATGTGTTGACAACTTAACATCTGTCAAGAGCTTGGTATTCGACTGAAATGTGCTACCTGGGATCGAAAGGCATCGCAAATCTTGATCCTATGAATTTTTCTGATGTTGTTTGACTAGTGGTGACAAATGTACTTGGAAGTAATTGGCACATGGTGTGGGACCATCTAGATAATAATTCCAAAATGCAGAGCATCAATGAGTGGGTAACATCAAAAATTTGATGTGCCAGAGCCCCAGTTGCTGGGTATGGTACCATGCGTTAATTTGAGAATTCAATTGTTCTTGTTTGTTGTTCCTCTTTGCACTGTTGTTTGGTTTATTAATAAACAATGGACCAAATGATGTGTATAAGGGTAGGTCTCTGGACCGCTAACCAATGAACTTGAACTCAGTTGCGCCTCTGTTGGTGCGGTGTTCCATGCTTGGTTGCCATTGAAGGCACGGATGTATTGTGAACAAGATCACTCTGGTCCTCCCTGCAACATCAAGTACCTGCTGACTTCACTCGGCAGTAGACACTTCTGGATGGTACTTTCAACATGGACGAACCATGTGAAAATTCAGATTGGATACTAGGGCGGTGTAGACAAAACAGATTAACAATTGGCTAGAAAACCACTGGCAGAGAATTATTAACAATGGCTGTGGATCCGCTTTGAGACAGGTTTTCAGAGTTGTCCCACAGGTATCAGTGTTAGTTCCTTTGCTTTTTATTATCTTAATTAATGGCCCTGATATATGGGTTGGAGGAATAATTCATAATTTTGCAGATGTTACAAAGATTTGTGTAAGTGTTAGGGCTGTGGAAGAAAATGAACTCCTGCAAGCAGAGCTCAACGGATGGGGGGAATGGACCCACATTTGGAAAATGGTATTTAACTTAGACAGCTGAATTGTTATGTATGGGAGCAGGACCAATGCTAAATATACTTCCACCTTACAGGGAACAAAACTGAAGATTGTGGAGAAAGAAAAAGATCTTGCCCAGTGTCAGCAGTGGTAGCGAGAGGATAAACAGCGGGCCTTTTGAGGGAGCAGCAGCAGTGGCAGCAGCAACAGTTTAAAGAGCAGGCCTGTGAGGGAGTCGCAGGAGCGGCGGCAGTGGTGGTGGCAGCAGCAACAGTTTAAAGAACGGGCCTATGAGGAAACACCTAGTCTGTGGGTTCAGAGCTGACCAACAGCGTTCTAAAGAAAATCAAGTGTGATGTTGGTGGGAAGCAGCTAAGTGATTGGTTGGTGTGTATTTTTTTCTTGCTTCCTTTTTTATCAACTCATGGTATTCATTAGTAGTAGCAGAGTTCATTAGTGGTAGTCGGATTTATTAGTAGTAAGATTTATTTGTAGCAGAAGAGTTTATTTGTAGTACCAAGGTTTATTATCTAATAGATAGAGGAATGGCAGGGCAGCTCTGACCTCTTTAGTACATGTCCTGTCCATTGTGAGAACTCCAGGATACTTCCTGTGTCCTGGATAACCATATGTGCAGGAAGTGTCATCAGTTGCAGCAGCTGGAGCTCTAGGTTTCAGAATTTGAGGAACAGCTGGCATCACTGCAATGCAACTGTGATGTTGACACCTTCATGGATAGCATGTTTATCGAAGTGATCACCCCGCAGCTTAAGTGTATGCAGGGAGAGAGGGAATGGGTGACCACCAGACAGTCAAATAGAAACAGGCAAGTAGTGTAAGAGTCCCCTGAGTGCATATTCAGCTCTGAATACTGAGGAAAGTGATGGTTCATCTGGATAGTGCAGCCAGAGCCAAGTCCATGCACCACAGGTGGCTCAGCTGCATGGGGGTGGGGGGTGGAGGTACAAAGAAGACTGGAAGAGCAATAGTGATAGGTGACTCAATAGTTAGGGGAATAGATAGGTGGTTCTGTGGCCACAGACGTGAAACCAGGATGGTGTGTTGCCTCCCTGGTGCCAGGGCTAAGGATGTCACTGAACGGCTGCAGAGCACCCTAAGGGGTGGGGGGTTGGTGGTGTTGGTGGAGAGGGGAGGGTGAACAGCCAGCAGTCGTGGTCCACATTGGTACCAGTGACATAGGTAGAAAGAGGGATGTGGTCCTGTGGAATTTAGTGAGCTGGGTAAGAAATTCGCAAACAGGACCTCAAAAGTAGTAATCTCTGGATTACTTGCAGTGCCATGCGCAAGTGAGTATAGAAATAGGAGGATAAAGCAGATGCATGCATGGCTGGAAAGATGGTGCAGGAGGGAGGGCTTTAGATTCTTGGGACATTGGGACTGGCTCTGGGAGAGATGGGACCTGTAGAGGCCGGAAAGGTTGCACCTAAATAGAGCTGGGACTGAGTTGCTTGCAGGGCGATTTGCTAGTGCTATTTGGGGAGGGTTTAACTAACGTGGCACAGGTGTGGGAATGAGGATGAAATATCAGAGAGGAATACCAGGGTGCACAAAATACTGGGAGAGACAGATAGCACTAGAGAGGGGAATAATAAGTTATTAGGTGGGGTCAGAGTAAGGGAGAAAGAAATAAAGTCAAAATCAAGGTTAATGCATGGAGTTTGGTTAAGGAACATAGGAACAGGAACAGGCCATTCAGCCCATCGAGCCTGCTCCGCTATTCAATACGATCATGGCTGATCATCCACTTCAATGCCTTTATCCCACATTATCCCCATATCTCTTTATGTCATTGGTATTTAGAAGTCTGTCAATCTCAGCTTTAAACATTCTCAATGACTGAGCTTCCACAGCCCTCTGGGGTAGAGAATTCCAAAGATTCACAACTGTCTGAGGAAAGGAATTTTTCCTCATCTCAGTCCTAAGTGACTTCCCCCTTATTTTGGAATTGCAGTGGAGCATTATAGCCTTCTGACTCAGAGATGAGACTGCTACCACTTACCAAGGGTGAGACTGTTTGCTGTAAAGAAAAAAGACTTGAATTTATATAGCACGTTTCACAACCTCAGGACCCAAAGTGCTTTACAACCAATGAAGTATTTTTGAAGTGGTGTCACTGCTATAATGTAGGAAATGCAGCAGACAACAAGTTCCCACAAATAATTCTGTTTTAATGGTGTTGATTAAGGTTAGATTAGCGACAGTAATATTTATAAATATTGGCCCGGAAACTGGGGATAACTCTCTTGCTTTTCTGCAAAATAGTGTTATGGAATCTTCTACATTCAACTGAGAGAGCAGACAGGGCCTCAGGTTAATGTCTCAGCCAGAAGACAACACCTCTGGCGGGGCAGCACTCCCTCAGTATGCCCTGGAATTTTAGTCTAGACCAGGGGTCAGCAATCTTTTTTACATGAAAAACCTTTTTTTTTTAAAATTGCTGAAAATAAAAACTATTGGAAGTTGCAAGACAGAATTTTGGTATTTGTAAATGAAATACTTGACAAATTGCCAAGTGTCTCTGGTAGAATGCATAATTTGCATATATTATAAAATTTAGGTAAAGCCCCTGGGAAGGACAGCATTACCCCTGAAATAATCAAGAGTGCCAAGCCTGCTATACTGTCAGCACTACATGAACTGCTTTGCCTGTGCTGGGACGAGGGAGCAGTACCCCAGGACATGCGCGATGCCAATATCATCACCCTCTATAAAAACAAAGGTGACCGCGGTGACTGCAACAACTACCGTGGAATCTCCCTGCTCAGCATAGTGGGGAAAGTCTTTGCTCGAGTCGCTCTAAACAGGCTCCAGAAGCTGGCCGAGCGCGTCTACCCTGAGGCACAGTGTGGCTTTCGTGCAGAGAGATCGACCATTGACATGCTGTTCTCCCTTCGTCAGATACAGGAGAAATGCCGTGAACAACAGATGCCCCTCTACATTGCTTTCATTGATCTCACCAAAGCCTTTGACCTCGTCAGCAGACGTGGTCTCTTCAGACTACTAGAAAAGATTGGATGTCCACCAAAGCTACTAAGTATCATCACCTCATTCCATGACAACATGAAAGGCACATTTCAACATGGTGGCTCCTCATCAGAGCCCTTTCCTATCCTGAGTGGCGTGAAACAGGGCTGTGTTCTCGCACCCACACTTTTTGGGATTTTCTTCTCCCTGCTGCTTTCACATGCGTTCAAGTCCTCTGAAGAAGGAATTTTCCTCCACACAAGATCAGGGGGCAGGTTGTTCAACCTTGCCCGTCTAAGAGCGAAGTCCAAAGTACGGAAAGTCCTCATCAAGGAACTCCTCTTTGCTGACGATGCTGCTTTAACATCTCACACTGAAGAGTGCCTGCAGAGTTTCATCGACAGGTTTGCGGCTGCCTGCAATGAATTTGGCCTAACCATCAGCCTCAAGAAAACGAACATCATGGGGCAGGACGTCAAAAATGCTCCATCCATCAATATTGGCGACCACGCTCTGGAAGTGGTTCAAGAGTTCACCTACCTCGGCTCAACTATTACCAGTAACCTGTCTCTAGATGCAGAAATCAACAAGCGCATGGGAAAGGCTTCCACTGCTATGTTCAGACTGGCCAAGAGAGTGTGGGAAAATGGCGCACTGACACGGAACACAAAAGTCCGAGTGTATCAGGCCTGTGTCCTCAGTACCTTGCTCTATGGCAGCGAGGCCTGGACAACGTATGTCAGCCAAGAGCGACGTCTCAATTCATTCCATCTTGGCTGCCTCCGGAGAATACTTGGCATCAGGTGGCAGGACCGTATCTCCAACACAGAAGTCCTCGAGGCGGCCAACATCCCCAGCTTATACACACTACTGAGTCAGCGGCGCTCGAGATGGCTTGGCCATGTGAGCCGCATGGAAAATGGCAGGATCCCCAAAGACACATTGTACAGCGAGCTCGCCACTGGTATCAGACCCACCGGCTGTCCATGTCTCCGCTTTAAAGACGTCTGCAAACGCAACATGAAATCCTGTGACATTGATCACAAGTCGTGGGAGTCAGTTGCCAGTGTTCGCCAGAGCTGGAGGGCAGCCATAAAGACGGGGCTAAAGTGTGGCAAGTCGAAGAGACTTAGTAGTTGGCAGGAAAAAAGACAGAGGCGCAAGGGGAGAGCCAACTGTGTAACAGCCCCGACAAACAAATTTCTCTGCAGCACCTGTGGAAGAGCCTGTCACTCTAGAATTGGCCTTTATAGCCACTCCAGGCGCTGCTTCACAAACCACTGACCACCTCCAGGCGCTTATCCATTGTCCCTCCAGATAAGGAGGCCAAAGAAGGTATTGAAATTATGTATTAATAAAAAAAACTTCAATTAAAATAAACCTAACTCTTAATTATCATAGTTCGCACATTTTTAACTATCATTTTGTCATTAAAGTCATCTGTAAAACAAACCATAACTTAAGATGCGTAGAATTAAGACAGTTTTTCTGCTATTGAGTCTCTTGATAAAAACAAGTTTTTAATAGCACACTCAGAAAAAAATTATTGTCTCAGCTATACAAGAAACAAGAATGGTTGCAACTATAAAATCTGTTCCTTGAACCAAAAATATTATCTATAACCCTCTTGGCATTTCTTCGGGAATGAAGATTTTGGGAAGGTTGTAGTCATCGGTTGCAGGTCCGCTGGTGGCTAGTCAGTCCTATCTGTGACCGGCAGATTCTCCCACAGTGAGTACAAGTGAAGGTGTAGTCACTGCTGGGGGCAATTGGATCTATCCTTCTCTTTTTCTCTTTCATGCTGGTTCTTCACTCAGTCTCAAAGGTGTCTGTAGCTCTCCTGATGTAACATCTCCAGGCATCACTATCTATGGCCTGCGCTTCCCACTGATGATGGTCGATGTGGCACACAGAGAGGGACTTCTTTAGGGAGTCCTTGAAACGTTTGCATGAGACCCCTATGTTCCTTTCACCCGTGGTCAGCTCTCCATACAACACAATCTTGGGCAGGCGACTGTCGTTCATCCGGGCAAAGAGACCCGTCCAACACAGTTGGCTTTGCAGGAGGATGGCCTCAATGCTGGTGATGTTGGCTGTTGCCAGGACTTCAATGTTTGTGATGCGGTCCTGCCAGCAGATCTTGAGGATGCTGCGGAGGCTGCGCCGATGGAAGCGCTCTAGAAGGTGTACATGACGGCGGTATAGGACCCATGACTCAGTGCCATACAGAAGGGTGGTGAGGACTATGACTTTGTACACTTTGAGTTTGGTCTGTGCTCTGAGGCTGTGGTTGCTCCACACAGGTTTATAGAGTCTGCTGTATGTTCAGTTTGCTTCTGAAAGCCTATTGTCCACTTACTTGTCTATGGTGGCATCAAACGAGATGACGCTCCCCAAATAAGTAAATTGCTTGACGGCATTCAGCTCAGTTCCCTCGACAATGCTTGGTGGTCAATATTCTTCTTGGGGTGTAGGCTAATGCAGCACTTTAGTTTTCTTTAAAATGATTTTTAGTCTATAACCATGGTGTAGCTATACCACTCAAACAGGTTTATTTGGAGCTTGATGATGTTTTTCGTTAAAATAATCATTTGAAACCGTAAAGTACAGCATAACGATTATCTTTTTATACCCACAATAAAATCACGGCTCTTACTTTTCTTGACTTAGGTTTTTTTTTAGGCTTTTTTCATGTTAATGTGATCCAACTGGAAAAGGTTGGGAGATGCAAATGAGATGCCAAAGAGTCGCATGAAGTTTCGGAGCTGCAGGTTGCAGACTCCTGATCTGGGACTTGAACCCAAAACCTTTTGAGTTTGAGCGGAGGGTGCTACGCCAGCTGAGCCATAACCGACACAAAATTCACAAATTGTTGAGTTGCCTAATGCATATTCACGGTTTGGCAAGAAACAAAACCGTGTACTCAGCTGAACTAATGTTAGGAATTGTATATGAAGTACGGACCAGACCAGAGATAAATAACATACACGATGCCATACTGCCATCTGTTGGATAGAACTGATATAGGTCACTGGCGAGAAGGCAGTGGCCCGAGACGTTGCCACCTTGGTTTAGGATGTAACCAAAGCATTCGGAATAATTTACCACAGGTGCAAGGGCTTCGCCAAAGGGATTGACGAAATAAGCTTTTCTAATGCAATTTGAATCGATACGCTTTGTTCAAAATTAATCAATAATTCCCTTAACTTGAAAATTGATTGCAACGTCTTACCCGAAATTTTCTCTGATCCGTTGCATTCTAAATAATGTTTATTCTCGGGAAAGCACGCAGAGAACTGTACAGTACTGATTGTAATCCAATATTAATGAGTGTAACAGGAAGAGCAATAACTTACTAGGCTGCTGCCTTTTAAATCCTTAATGATCCAGTTCATACTCAGCGTCACTGTACTAAAGAGTAAAACTAGATGCTATTCCTGATACACTGAAATGCATTCTGGAATAAAAAATGGAGACTGTTTAAGATCTTGGCGGTCGCGTAATAAGCAACTGAATTAATATTTTCTAACAGGAATTTGCTTCAGCAAAAATGGTCAGCAGTTTAATGTCTGATTAAGCAAACGGTGACAATGTCTTCCGAATAATGTCATCAGTAAGGTTCTCTTCCAAGACAGTTGCAAGCAGCTGGAAATAATGGGAACATGGTATTAGTAAGAAGGACATGATTAGAAAAAAAAAATCCGAGGCCATATATTTCCAAAACTGTATGGCCAACGTCGTGTGTGCTGTTTTGACCAAGTGACCCGTTACCAGAAGCAAGCTAATGCGAGTGGAAGTAGTCCAAAAGGGAAGTCAGTCCGCTAGCACTTGTGAAACCAACAGAATATGTATTTAGAGGAGATTGTGGAGACCGTACAGGAGTTTGGAGAGCTCTGATCAATGTTTCCATTCTGTCACAAGAACCTTCTCTGAGATGAAGGTACCTTATAATATTTGAAGAAGCGATGGGATGTGTGTTTTAAAGATCATTTATTTACACGGTGATTGTAGCAGGAACAAATTTGAGTGGATAATGAACAGTTGCATAAGAATAAATGTTCAGAACTCTTGATTGCCTCTCTAGTTCATGTCAATAGAATCCAATTTTGTTTACTAATCTCAGTAGTACTGATTTGCACTCCAAATCACTATCTCTTCAATTATCTGCATGCTAGTTATTCATTTATATATTCGGATCTAAAAAAAATCAAATATTCTAAAATGTCCCTAGCCTCTTTCATAAAATGACATTTTATAAACGAATCATTTTCCTGCTGCAACTTTGGTTTTATTTAGCTTAGAATTAAATGACCAAAAAATACATTCATGGGATGTGGGCATCGCTGGCAAAGCCAGCATTTATTGTTTATCCCTAACTGCCCTTGGGAAGATGGTAGTGAGCCGTCTTCTTGAACCACTGCAGTCCATGTAGTGGAGCTACTCCCATATGTCGTTAAGGAGGTTGTTCCAGGATTTTGACCCAGCAACAATGAAGGAACAGCAATATATTTCCAAGTTACGATGGTGTGTGACTTGGGAGTGATGTTCTCATGTGGCTTGCTGCCCTTGTTGTTCTTGCTGGTAGAGGTCACAGGTTTGGAAGGTGCCATCAAAGAAGCCTTAGCAAGTTGCTGCAGTGCATCTTGTATATGGTACTGCTGTCATTGTGCGTCAGTGGTGGAGGGAGTGAATGTTTTAAGGCCGGTGATCAGATGCCAATCAAGTGGGATGCTTTGTCCTGGATGTTGTCCAGCTTCTTCAATGTTGTTGGAGCTGCATTTATCTAGGTAAGTGGAGATTATTCCATCACACTGCTGACTTAGAATCATAGAAGTAACAGCACAGGAGGCCATGCAGCCTATTGTGTCCATGCCGACTCTCTGCAAGAGCAATTCACCTAGTACCACTCCACCTTTTTCCCATAGCCCTAAACTTTTTTCTCCTCAGATAATTAACCAATTCTCTCTTGAAGGCCTCGATTGAATCTGCTCCCACCACACTCAGGCATTGCATGCCAGATCCTAACCATTCACTGTGTAAAAAAGTTTTTCCTCATGTCTCTGTTGCTTCTTTTGCCATTTGCCTTAAATCAGTGGCCTTTCTGGATCCTTCAGCCAATGATAATAGTTTCTCCCTATCCACTATGTCCAGATCCTTCATGATTTTGAAAACATCTATCAAATCGCCTCTTAATCTTCTCCAACCTAAATTTTAAAACTTTTCTGTACAGCCTGTCCCCTTTTACATTAGTTATCAGCCTTATTGTCCTATTCTATACCAATTCTAATGTATGTACATCAAATTTGTGGTGTGGTGCCCCAAACTGAGCATAGTATCCTAAGGGTGTATTTGCTACAGCTACCAGACCGTGACCAATGACTAAAGTCCTGGGTCAGCCAAGCAAATAAGCTACTGTAAGTGCACCCTCCTTACCTTGCTTCGCTTGTGCCTGGTTGGTCTTGGCCAGGAGAGAGTTCTGTGCATGCGTGAATATATGAAGGTGCTGAATGCCTTCTCAACAGTTAAAATGTAAATGTTGGGAAAGTGACAAGGGGAATGGTCCTGCTCTCATGTTTGTCGCACACTTTAAAATGTATCACGGAGTCCAACCATTTGAGGCAGGGCTTGAGACAAGGAGGCAGCAAGCAAATTGCAAACTAGATTTAGCACCACAAAGATGTCAAACATTCCAAAGGTATAAAACCCAAGGGCTGCGAAATTCCTCCTTCCAAAGGTTCACACAACGCATTGCCCCTGAGTCAGGTCACAAATACCAACACTAAACTTGCAATGTAAAATGATTTGGCTTTTGCCATAACCGGTGGGACTGCCTATATCCTGCTGTTCTGACAGTGTATCCCAACATGCTATTACATTTTCTGAGTTGTTTGACCACATTGGCTGGACATTGAAAGTAGCGTGTCTGTTATTGATTAGTTTGATATGTGTGGTTGTGTGAATTCATTTATTTCATCTCACAGTATGGAATTTTTAAAAAATCCGTGTAAAGTTACATTGGATGTTTAGATACCTTAAAGCTGATGTTTTATTTGGATGGAAGATGACTCAAAAATTCCATTTAACCAAAACCACAGCTAATCATAAACATTGAGCCATAATGGGTTAGCAAATGTACAAATGCAATGCAGCTTTCCTCTACAGAAAGATGTATAAAGTGAGTTTTGTTTTAAATTCCCGAATTATTCCGATGGTTCTCAGGCTTATTTAGTAAGTGGCAACCACCAGTTTTAGAAAATGGATTTGCTTAGAAATAGATGCTATTCGATTATATGTTTAACTCCAAAACATTTTTATTGGTATATGTCAATGGTGCTGACGTGTCTTTATATACCACAGTTCTGCCGTATAACTTTCATCGATGTTTATATGCCACAATTGAATATTGGTATTTTCTTTCCTCCGAATTAATATGAGCGTCTCATGACTAACAATGTGAACGGCCTCATTGAAGGACTAATGTGGCGCTTTGTATTTCAGGCTGCTTTTCTTCCAAGTAGAATGGCACGAGCTTCATTGGCGCATATTTTGTCGTCTTACTCTTTGTAAACTTTTAATCTTCCCCCAGCAGAACAATGCTGACTTTTGCCCTGTAACCATTGTACAAACAACTCTTCTGCTCAGGTTTGCCACCAAACACAGTTTATGGTCTGCTGTTTCACAGCAACACATAGCAACGCCAGTCAACTCATCGGCAATAAGATCAATTATCTAGCTCTATTTATTCGATAGCATGTAGGAAGTATCAAAGTACGTTTTCCAGCACAATGAACAAAGTGATAGTGTGACCTATTCTACCCTTACAAACAATCAGCGGACCCTCTCATGCCAATCGGCATAAAGATTAAAGAGACTGAATGTCCGTTTGTATTAAATTACATTTTCTCTAAATCCGTATTATTAATTTATTATGAAATAAAAATAAAATGAAACACAGGTTAAATGCATACTTGCATGTTTTTGGACAAAAGGGTTTCAATATTTATAACATTGGTGTACCGTTCACCTTCTGCCTTCAATGAAAATTAAGATTGGAGTGTAATACTGCCAAATAATATGGCAATTTGTAGAGAGGCCCACATTCTAGACACACGGGTAATTGGCCAGGGCATTATAACTGCAATTTTCAAAAAGGATCAACATTGTGGATGTCCTTGTGCAGTACAGATGAAGCACTAGCCGATCGTTAAGCAATTGTCGGTGATCTCACTATTGTAAAACCAATCCATTAACTTCTGTGAAAGTGCTTTTCTCTCTTTCCAAATGCAACCAAAATGGATAATTTACTACGTCAATACCCTAGAGCCATCACAGCAACGAGAAAGTGAGTTACCCCGCCACCCCCAACAAAAAATAGTACTGCAAAATTACAATTAACTTCCCAACATCTTGTAAAATAAATCAAATTCTGTGATTCGGAACTCAAGCTTTAAAATCTACACTGTAATAAACTAGTCTGTTTACAACTAGCGCATTAGATTTACGAAAGTATTTTTAAAAGGGGAAATATGGAACTTATATACATGAAAAGCTGAAAAAAAACAATTAAAATAAGTACAATCCAAATCGGACGCATTTCTATGGCGGAAGGAGATTCACATTTGAAATGTCGAAATGCACCTGATAGTGTTTCTGAGCCACTATAGTTGACAACTATATTAAACAAAACATTTCACATTTCACTGTGTTATAGCCTGAAACACAATGGGAAAATATTCAAGTTACAATCGGTTCACATTGTCAGTACGCCCATGGTTATTCTTCAGAGCCCTTTAGCGATCAGAATCTCATAGCTGCTGAAGTCTGGAATAAAATATCCAAACAACGTCAGATATATATATATATTTGAAAAGTCCAACGCTTCCACAATGTATCCTGGAGTACTGTAAAACGTCTTCTTGGACACTGACGAATCTGGAGCTCCTCGCTTTAAAGAGGTCCCGGTTCATATCATTTCTCTTTCTGTATATGTGTACAGCTGAAGCGTGTTCACTGAGAAACCGTGCCCGGTAAGACGCCGCCGCTGGCAGCCAGTACTCCGCCGTTAGGAACCGAAAGAGAAGCGGCTGTCCCGGGAGCAGCGGGGCTGAGCTGGGCTGACCCCTGCTGAGACTGCTGTTGTAACTTCTTCTTCGTCAGCTTTCGCTCCTTTGCTCTTCTGTTCTGAAACCAGATCTTCACCTGAAAATGCCACCGAAATGAAAAATAGCTTAGTACAATACCACAAAACCAGTTTCCATTCAACCTGTGCTGCCCCGAGGGTACACACCGGGATTCGGGCATTTAGACTGCAGAAACTACAAAAGCACCAACTAAATCAATTTTAATAATTTGAGGAACACTGTTAAGTATATGTAAATTTTAATTTCTGCTACTTACTTTGATTTTTAGGACTTAGTTTTCGCTCGACTAACAACATAGAAAATAAACTTCCATTTAAATCGATTTTGATTTTTACCCACCCATAGAAACCTGCACATAAAATTATCTTCAGCTTCTTGTAATAAACGTGTTCAGATTTACACAGTGTTTGCAACTCTCTTAAAAAACCAACCACCTTGGGGTGGAAATCTACATTTAATAAGCGGTGTCAAAAGTTGATGGAAATGCACGAATAACTGATAGAATTGTGATATATTACAAATATAATTACATTGGATGCAGCATCTAAATGGCATGCAATTTACGGTAGATTTTTATTTCATTTGGGACTGTGATTTTATTAACTTTTCTATTTGTAATGTGACATGTTGCTATGGTCCAGCTGTTTCCTGACACTACATGAGATACGAAATTAATTTTCAGTTTACTAAATTTGCTTTTTTATAATTGTGAAATCACAACGGGGTATTAAAACTCATCAGATTTACTAGTCATGTATTGCACTGGGTGTGTGATGAATGGAAGTTTAAAAATCTCTCTTTGTTATTGATCTCCCTAACCTTAGTTCTGGCCCTCTGGTGTCAAATCACCAACACTGGCTGCCCCGATGTAGATGCACTGTTCAGGAATTTACCCCCCAGATATAGTTGTAACTCAAAACGTTTTGAAGGGGCATCCATTCAGCAACTGCCACTTGTAAAAAAAAATTACCTCTCAAGATTTATACAGAGCAATTACAGCGAGTATACTCCCCAGTAAGATTCTTACTACATATTTATCAGTGAACACACTGGCTTATAAGAGTTACATTTTCAACCTATTCTCTGGTTTACGAATTCATTCTCCCTTTCAAACGGAGATGGAAGAAGAAATGGGTTTAGCGATTATTCTCAACGTAAGGCGCTCTCTGAATATGCTGTGAACACGCCTAAGTGGCAGTTCTTTGACTTGGTTTCAACCGAAAGAGCGCGATTTCATTGCTGTGACTGACCTGCCTCTCAGAAAGCCCCAAATGAGCTGCCAGCTCCGCTTTGCGCCGGATGGTGATGTAGCGACTGTAATGAAACTCTTTCTCCAGCTCCAGCCTCTGGTGATCTGTGTACACCACTCTATATTTGTCTTTTGTTCTCGTTTTATCTGTAAGATAAAAGGAGTAGAAACGCATATAATAAAAACGAAAATAAATTCTACATTATTGTGATGTCCATTCTCCAGGATTAGTGAAATCATTCAACCTTTATAGAGGTATAAAATAGAATACTTATTGTAGTCAATTAGGTCATTAAGTATCTGATAAATATTACGGAATGTGCAGTGATTTGGTTTCTCGTGTTGATTTGTTGCCGAGCTGATCTGAAAACAATTTCCGACAAATGTTGATAGCTACAGGAAGACGTTCCGAAATACCCTGTATCCCTATCATTAGCATAAACCATGGCTACTTGTAGTTTTATTTTTTTCAGAGTTCACAAGAGAAATGGTAGCATTTTTAGCTTCTCCGAGATAACTGAGAATTGGTTGCATATAAAAACGATTGATTTGGAGGGCTCAAAAACACACACAAAAAAATACGTCTTTGCAAATTAGAATAAAAGGTTACATGAGGTCAATCGATAGCTGAACCCAGATGTTTAACCAGGGCACAAAAACATAGGAGCGGAGCCGCCGCGTCTAACCTACAGAGTGCTGTAAAGCGGCCGCTCCCCGGGAGGCAAAATATGTTTCACATGTATGTGCCTGGTTTGTTGTGCAACTTAAATTAATGCATTTTTCTATCTCCTAATGCTTCTTTCCCCAATTCTATTATACACTACTATTGTCCAGTATCGACTTTCTAACTTTCATATTTGAAAGAATGCCTTGCACTTCTTCAATATTGTATTTTGTCGGTGGTCAAATGATTCTTCGAAAGGTGCACAGATGAATGACGTTATTGCATAGCTAGCGACATCCTCATTTACTGACAGACCTACAACGTGTGTCGCTTTCTCAAAATAGAATAGTTAGAGATGAAAGTTCTGGCCATTTACCAACAGGTGCATCTTCCCGCCCAGACTCCTAATGCTACTTATCGGGCACGAGTGGCAGGCATGGTGTCCTTGTTTTACAATTAAAGGACACCTCACCAGCGGAGAAAGCCTGAAAATCTGAGTCAAAATGATTAAAGATTCTGAGACAAGTTTGGAAAGATATTGGCCGAAATTCCGAAGATTTTCGAGCTTGTTTCTCAAAGTCTTTTGAGTAACTGAAACTGATTTATTTCACAAGTGACTATCCGATTTTGATAGTCTTATTCATTAACCAAGGGCGAAAGCAAAGCACCACACAAGGCCAAACTTCAGATTAAGAATTTTGTGGCTGAAACAGTTTGCGTTAATCAATAATGAATATGTGGGAAAAATATTAATCCCTTGTGTGTATTGTAGCTTGTTTAGATCGAAAATAGGCCAATTTGAAATAGCATCAAGAGCTAATCGAAGTAACTGACCTACCCACATCCGACCAGACGAATGCCAAGGCTTGTTAGTAATACAGTTCACTGGTTTGATAATGATATTTTGTGAGGAGGAAAGTTAGTTTGGGTGCATTTTGACAAAACAGGCAACGGTCAAACATGTCCAGAGAAAGTAAAGGGCCGTTAACATTAAGATAACTTGCACAGCGACTGTCCTTGCGGGAAATGCGGCATCTGAGTATTTTGGGAATATTCACCCTCTCCAAAAAAAAGGTGGAAATGAAAACCGCCTGAGACCTGAGACAAGGTTCCTAACAACATCTAATCTTCCCATTGGTAATAGAGGACAAACAGGTGCGTTGCGTGAGGTGCAGCTATGTTTACGTGTAAGGATGGGAACTGCTTAAAAATGTTATAGATGTAAGTTGTTGTATTGGTGTATTTAAAATCCGATTTAATGATTACGCTTGTTCATCTATTTTCGCTGTGAATCGAGCGGATTTTTCTTTTTGGAATGCAAGCATAATTCGCGCTTTTTAACAAAAAAAAACTTGTTGTCTGCCTATGGTTGGATGTTCAATGCCGGCAGGCTGACTTTGTTCAGGTAATTCGCTGCAAACCGCAACAAAAGCACCCCGCGAAGGAACACGCTTGACCCGGGGAAACTCTATACAGCTGTTTAAAGGGGAACACGGCTCAAACAATGCAGTACAAGGCGATCTTATCAAAGGGAATTTTTCAGTGGTGGAATAACAAGCCCATTCTGTTTGAATTACCACTCTTGAACAAATGGCGGCAGAACCTTTCATCACAAACCTCAGCACATTTACATTTAAAACCTCATTCCTAAGGAGAAGAATGCTAAAGAATTTCAATGAGAACCTGCTTCAAAGATCAAGATTGGGTAGTGGGGCGGGAGCGCGCATACAGGCATTTTTAGAACGCAAAAATGATCTGACAAATGTACTTTTAAAAAGACACATTAATCATCTAAAAACACATGGCTTATCTCGTGCAGCAAGAATTACACAAATAATCCATGGGTCTGAATGGAAGGGTCAGCGAACCCATTGGGAACGGGATCAGGTTCTTGATATTTTTCTTCGCGTTTACCCAAAACGCAATTCTGTACAAACTTGATAAAAGTAAACTAAAAGCTCGCATTTAAACAAGAAATTCTTTCGAGCTTGCATAAATTCTAAATATTCATTGAGGTTGATAAAGGAGTCTTATTTTTCGACTTCGGCTTTACTTTCTTTTACCCTCTTTTACCAGAATTGTTTGGTAAATTGAAGGCACTAAACAACTATTACATATACAATTCAAACTCTTGGAGTTTCTAAATTCCAGAAATTGGTTATGTCTTTTTTTCTAGTTATTAATCTGAATTTGGAACACCAATGTGCCAGAAAATTAACTGCTATAGGTATAATTTGTATGAAGATTTCACAGAAACGTTTCTTTTAGAGCTCATTGACATATGTGTTTGTCATGGATAACACTTCGTTAGTTGGAATGAGCAACATTTATTGTTCCGTGATGGCCTGGGAACTGAATGGGGTCGTGCAGAAATGTCAAAATTCTTTATTTGCTGCGAAACTCGCCACCCTTTCCGGGAGATAGACGGAACAATGGGCCGGGACTGCTAGAAAAAGGTGTATATCAAAGCACTTAATGTTGAAAGGTCGTGACACATAAGAGATCAAAAATCAGTCTGCAGTTTGAAGAAGGGGAAATAAAATAAATAAATTAAAACGATCTGTCTTCAGGCTAAAATAAATCTACATTACAACTAAGACCGGCGCCTAGTCGTGCTGCCTCTCTAGTTTACATTTTTGTTTTCGCATTTGACCTATAACAAGAGCAGCACCGACAAGTTCACTTATTATCTTCCACTCGACCAGGGGTTGAGGACATTGCAAGTCAAAGGAGCAATTCTTCCTTGCTGCATCAAGCCTCTGAGATTTCACTTCTAACCATCAAAATAAATCTCAGAAAACTGCTAATTGTGAGAAACCAGACTATGCAGTCACTTTTGCTGCGAATCTCGATATTAAATCAACGATTTCAAACTCTAAGTCCAGATGCATCATGCAAAGCTGGATAACTAGAAGAATATGTTATCTTGGAATACTGGTTGAAGAGTTCATAGAGAACCTGTAACTTTATGAGCATGCACACAAACTAGGATAAGCGCAAGAATCTTGTTTCTCGAATTGCCTTGCAAATATTTTATGAAATTTAATGTGAATTAGCGAAGGATTGTTCTTTTACAACTTCAATACTTGAAAGTGTAATCAATTATGGGTGAGCAGGGGGTCAGGGAGGCAGAAGCCATTCTAAGTTACAGTATGCGAGTGGTAAACCGGTTTTCAGATTGGCTATTTATAAAAGAATACAGTCGTTTAATGCTTGGAAAATAGTTGGTACTAATAAAAGTATTTGCTTAATGACACAGAAACAATTGACAGTCGACATTATTCAGTGATTTATATGGCCGAAATTGGTTATAAAATCTTCGAATGTCGATAACGGGTTGGAATTAGTGCAGTTAAAGTATGTCTTCACATTTTAAGAGTCTTATCAGGATGCTAATGAATAAATTAAGGTGGAAAAAGGTAGAAGAAATAGCCATCACAAAACTGCGTTACAAATTTACTGTCATTCATTTATACATTAATAATGATGCTATTATGCTGGCCTATTACAGCCAGTGTCCACATGGGAAAGTGCCGGTTATAATGAATGCTGCTTACCCTCGCAGCACAATGCATACATGGAACATGTCTTTCAGATAGCATGAGAGAAAGCATTCTGACAAGGTATCACCTCCTCATTTATTACTGTTTGAGCGGTATTTCCTGAGAGTTTAACAGTGTATGATACATACTATAAATAGATGATTGGTACATATATTAGGCTGTCTACATCAAGATCTCCTTTGCAGTTCTGATGGGTGTCCTATTAAAAGTAAGAAAAACTGCGTTTAAGAAACGCAGGATTTTAAAGGGTCACAAATTGTCCATTTACAGTTTGTTAAATAAAACTAATTTACTAGACTCCTCTTGGAGGTGAAAACCAGCATTATTTAAACTGATTCCGTTGAAGAGAATCCGAGTTTATAACGTGCTTGTAAAAAAAAAGTGTGATCAATTTTTCAAGATGCGGCTGGGTTTGTGGCAGTGGAGTTGTTACAAGCACAAGGATCATTCTATTTTCTAAGATTACCTACGTAGATTGGAGGAGACAAGCAGAATTTTTTCCCACATTTTATATATAAAAACATAGTACAATGGGAAACACGATGGCAATTCTGGAGAAAACTCTCCATGGCCTTTGCTTTAAGAGCTGGGCTGTTCTCTACAAACAAGTAATGGACAATTTAGGAAGACAGCAAACTGTAACACCAGCTGCAAGTGAGGCAAGTGAATCTTTACAATAGAAGTGTAATAGTAGTTGCATACAAGACGTATTAAGCAACATTCTGCTTTTGAACGGCTATGCTGTGGGAGAAGGTGAAACAATTCTGGTAGTAATATGAAAATGGAGTACAAGCAGCACTCCCTCTATCACTTTCGCCTGGGAGTTTTAAGACGGAAAACACCATCTTACCCGTTGCTGATAGCTGCTGGGTTGGTTTCCTCATCCATTGGTAAGGATTGCGTCTTTGATTGTTGGGAGAATGCTGTTCCAGAAGGTTATTGTTTAAAGGCTGTATCACACCAGATCCCGGGGTCTGAACCGTGTTATAATCTGTAGGGTTGTAAGACAGAGTCCCTGGTGAAGTGTTGATGGCGTGGACCGTGTTTGTCGGTGCCGCGTAAGCACTCCAGTCCTCCCGGGAAGGACCATAAGGAGAAGGCCAGGATCCTGAAGATTGCGGATGATTGTCCAAGTTTACCCCGGGTACATGATAACCAGCATAGTCCGGGTACTGTGGTGGGCTGACGAAATTCTGAGCGCCCAGGTTGATGCCAGAATGCCGGACGGACCCTGAGTACATGCTCATGTCTTTATCCAGAAGATAGCTCACATACATGTTGGCGATAGGGCGCAATCGGCATGCTGCTTTGGAGAAATCCAGATTATTATTTTCAGGACTTTCTTTTTCCTGGTCTGCCTTTAGCAGTGTCTCTCCAAAGGCGATCAGGGCGATCCGCCCGTGTCCCACATGATTAACGATTGTTTACAAGCTTCTATTAGTAATGGCAAACTAAAGGCAGGTGACGTCAACTAATTCGTACAGCCAAAGATTTGCATTTAAAAAGATAAGGAAACAGGAGCGACTCGATCAAGAGCTGCATATTCAGCCAAGTATTGTTTGAGAAGTTTTCTACTTCTATTCCAACCTCCGCACTTTAACCTCAATGCTCCTGATACTACAATCATTAATCACATCCAGAAACTAAAAAAAAAACAGCTTTGGAAGGTTAACTGGTTCTGCAGGAAACGAGGGTGACTCTGACAGCAGTCGTGGAAGAGACCAGTCACGCAAGGTTCGAAAGGCGGCAGATTTGTCCAGTTACATGTCATCATAGATCTATTAAGTATTCATTTTAAACTATGTCAGAGAGAGCGCGAGAGAGCAAATGGCTGGTCTCATGATGAAATCTAATGAACACAGTCTAATGCTTTACTGTTACATATACTGAACAGTGGGCAACCAAAATAAGACTCAGATACCAATAAAATATGTTTGTGTCTTTGGAAGGCGCAATAATCTCGAAATCTAGCTAGGAGTTTAGCTGTCATTTCAGAGTTTAGGGTGCGGTGACCATAAAATAAAATTGATTTTGATGGCGAGTGAATTATCAGCCAGTGTTGCTGCAACGAGTGGGAAATATTGCATTAATTTGCAGTGTGCACATTCCCTTTGATAGAACAGGAAGCTAGGTGAACTTGTAGTTGCAATAATTACAATTCGTCAAATGCTAGATCTTCAATTGAATGAAATAAATTTGCAGATTATGAGGACAACAGCGGATAGAAGTGTCTTATTTATGTATTGCTCAGGTGTCATGATTTCAATAAGGGGACGCTTTAATTTACTTGAAATGAAATAGATTTTACAGAAACAGACCGAATTTGATTGAATAAATAGTACATGTCGATAATTTTAACCTGACAAATTATTGGGAAAAAAACTTAGGACTCGAAATGAAGATTCAGAAATGCTAGTAATAATCTGAATAAATAGCGAGAATGCGATCAAAATACCTGCAGACATTTTAACATAAGTCATATGATGACTAATTTTATATTAACAGGTTTTCGAGGGTTTTGGATTTTTCAGCTTGATTCCACCTGCAATGTTATTATTTCAAACAGAGATAGCTAGGGATCGAGTATGGCATTTTGCATCTAGTATCAGAGCATTTATTAAACTATTAACTGGACAAAGAGTGTTTTATTAAAAATCAAAACACACTAGATCACACGGAAACAATTCTCCATAAAATCTGAATAGAAACTAAACGTTTTGGTTGATTCGTATATTGAAATATAGAAGAGAAAGAATTTTTGAAAATTATTCGTGTTCCCGTTCCAAACTGCTACTTACAAGTTCCATAATCTTAATCAAGGTTATGTCTAAAATTGATCTTTTCGTTTAACGTTGAGACACCCAACAGTAAAAGACTAGAACCGTGCCTATATACAAATATCTGTAAATATTCTCCAAATTCGAAAATACAGCGCGACAAATTATTTAATGTTTTAACCCAATCTGTCCAAAACGTTTTGACAATACCAGCGTCAGTAAACCGACACATTGAGTTAGGATCTCGATCGTTGTTGAAATAACTTTATAATCTACATACAACGTATATGACGGCGTGAAAAGTGCAACTTCTCTGCTTATGCATTGTGTTTGTAGTCTTACCGGGCAATGTCTAGATAAGTGGACTTTGGGGGCATTTCCAAAAAAAGTCTTCATTATCATTCAGTGACGGTACTTGGTCGCTTCTCAATTATTAAAAGGCAAAGAAAATAAAAATATATTAAATATATTAATGACATGGTATACAGTATCATATTACGTCCTACACAATATAATGATGTAAATCATTTTATACTGTAGATTTAATTAGTAAAGCGATCATGATTTATGTTACAAACTACCGCTACAGAGCATAATAAACCTAACAATTCAGTTCTTATATCTGTACTGTACTGTTAGTCCCATGATTTGTATTGTATCGGAATATTATGCTAATATTTCAAGTCGTGCGCAAATAAGTCCGCCGAGCAAAATAGACTCTATATAGTTTATAGTAAAATATAGACGTTTGTCATATATAAACTTAGTACCAAAATTGCTGAAAAAGGGGGGTCGGTTAGCTTAGTTGGTTAGATGGCTACAATATGATCCAAAGTTAATGCCAACAGCGTGGGTTCGATCCCCATACGGGTTGTGATAATTCATAGAGAAATGCCTCCTCACTTTACCCTAAGTCTACGGCCCTCTGGGGCTATGGCTACAACAACCAGAATTTCTTGAAAGGGAACTTTTTACCTTCTGGTGCGGATTTTGACATGTTACCACCATCGTGTCAGGAGTGCAAGTACAATTAATGGTTAGGGACCCTAGTAATTTCGAAACTGTTCTGGCAATATTATCGAAATATTTGCAATCATGCTGCTATTTTAAATCCCTCAGTGGCACCGGGGAACCATACCGTGGCAATGATTTTTATATTTTTGGAACTTATTTACTTAACTGAAAAGAGTCAGTTCCTCGGAGCACCTTTAACATTTCTCTCAAGGTAATTTTGAGCGGGTCAGCCTTTCTCCATTATTTCATTGACATTCGTTTCTGGGTCTGATCAACCGACTAATCTTCTTCATCGTTTTTATGCAAAACTGTAAACCAATCGAAGTTCCCACTACTCCCTTCTGGCCTCCGAAGTCGATCCCGTATTAATGGCTAGTTTTAAATCACCGTATGCGAATTTGATGAAGCAGTAAACTGAAAATACAATTTAAAAAGGTGATAAAACTGACAAAAGTTGCTATCACTTGAATTATATTGCATGATTGTGCTTCATAAATTTCAGCTCCGAGTTGTCTGCCGTGTGAGCACCTTTCAGGTCCTGTAATCTCAAAGTGATAAATGACCATGAACCTGACGAGTTATGATCATGGCTATTTATTAGATTAAGTTGACTCTGATCGCTGCAGCTTTATCTGCTGCAATTTATTCTGTCAAAACAATGCACCAGTTATGTTTCTCAAATAAAATTCTAAAAGTATATTAGCGTGTTGCTTCTGGGACTGATGTCTGGTTGAGGTTAATGACCAGCTCAATCGAATTCGGACTATTTCTGGGAATTTCAGAATTCATTATATGACCAAATTCAAGGATATCTTAAGGGGGCGTCAATGTTCAATGAATAACAGCCATCTCTACCAATAACCCCAGTATTCTACATTTGGGAAAGTGCTGAAAATAATGTGCAAATGCGTTTCTTTTCTTAGCAGTGTCAGATTGAATGAAATTAAACAAAGCAGAACAGATTCTAGCTTCGCTGCCTTTATTCGATTTCTAAAGCGATTTATTTTCGATTTGCGATTTTACATTCTGCATTCTACATTTCATTCAGAGCGTGACGTCCGATGTCCTAGTATTTGATGTTTTGAACCTCTCTGATAATCCTTCTTATTACAGCTTGGTGACCTGGGCTACCTGGATGGAGATATCCAAAAGACAGAAGACGGAGGTGGCAGATCTTTTTAACCTCCTCAATGCTGATCTGAAGCTCGTGTGTTTGAAGCTGTTTGCGGATTCTGCTGCTGAGCTGTTGGATGACGGTGTCCCTGTCATTCATCCTGGCACAGATCACAAATCGGAAGTTGAATCTGTTCTTGTAAGAAGCATTTAAGTCACTAAAGTGGGATGTCTGACCTGGAGTGAGGTTGGTTAACCCGGCTTGGCTCTGCTCACCCTGGGATTCGAATGACAGTGTTCCTCTGAGCAAAGCCCTCCCAGCCAGGTCGGGATGACATCGCTGGATTCCCTCTTTCCCTGTACAAATACAAGAGGAAATGGCAGCTTCATAATGCAAGTTTTAAATACGACATATTTATTTCAAAATTAGTATCAAACTTTACTGGTGTCGCAATTCTTAGGCCTTTCTCACACGTTGGTGTTCATGAAATGAACAATGATCATTGACGCCGACAAGTTTACTGATATTTCTGAACTCTACCAAGTTACATATTTAATCTTAACAATCAAGCAAACGTGAGGAGACAAAAATTGATAGATGCTACCGGATTTTGTTTTTAAAGCTAGCCTCAGTTATTCTTTTTCTTTTGGGCCTCCTTATCTCGAGAGACAATGGATACGCGCCTGGAGGTGGTCAGTGGTTTGTGAAGCAGCGCCTGGAGTGGCTATAAAGGCCAATTCTGGAGTGACAGGCTCTTCCACAGGTGCTGCAGAGAAATTTGTTTGTTGGGGCTGTTGCACAGTTGGCTCTCCCCTTGCGCCTCTGTCTTTTTTCCTGCCAACTACTAAGTCTCTTCGACTCGCCACAATTTAGCCCTGTCTTTATGGCTGCCCGCCAGCTCTGGCGAATGCTGGCAACTGACTCCCACGACTTGTGATCAATGTCACACGATTTCATGTCGCGTTTGCAGACGTCTTTATAACGGAGACATGGACGGCCGGTGGGTCTGATACCAGTGGCGAGCTCGCTGTACAATGTGTCTTTGGGGATCCTGCCATCTTCCATGCGGCTCACATGGCCAAGCCATCTCAAGCGCCGCTGACTCAGTAGTGTGTATAAGCTGGGGATGTTGGCCGCTTCAAGGACTTCTGTGTTGGAGATATAGTCCTGCCACCTGATGCCAAGTATTCTCCGAAGGCAGCGAAGATGGAATGAATTGAGACGTCGCTCTTGGCTGGCATACGTTGTCCAGGCCTCGCTGCCGTAGAGCAAGGTACTGAGGACACAGGCCTGATACACTCGGACTTTTGTGTTCCGTGTCAGTGCGCCATTTTCCCACACTCTCTTGGCCAGTCTGAACATAGCAGTGGAAGCCTTACCCATGCGCTTGTTGATTTCTGCATCTAGAGACAGGTTACTGGTGATAGTTGAGCCTAGGTAGGTGAACTCTTGAACCACTTCCAGAGCGTGGTCGCCAATATTGATGGATGGAGCATTTCTGACATCCTGCCCCATGATGTTCGTTTTCTTGAGGCTGATGGTTAGGCCAAATTCATTGCAGGCAGACGCAAACCTGTCGATGAGACTCTGCAGGCATTCTTCAGTGTGAGATGTTAAAGCAGCATCGTCAGCAAAGAGGAGTTCTCTGATGAGGACTTTCCGTACTTTGGACTTCGCTCTTAGACGGGCAAGGTTGAACAACCTGCCCCCTGATCTTGTGTGGAGGAAAATTCCTTCTTCAGAGGATTTGAACGCATGTGAAAGCAGCAGGGAGAAGAAAATCCCAAAAAGTGTGGGTGCGAGAACACAGCCCTGTTTCACACCACTCAGGATAGGAAAGGGCTCTGATGAGGAGCCACCATGTTGAATTGTGCCTTTCATATTGTCATGGAATGAGGTGATGATACTTAGTAGCTTTGGTGGACATCCGATCTTTTCTAGTAGTCTGAAGAGACCACGTCTGCTGACGAGGTCAAAGGCTTTGGTGAGATCAATGAAAGCAATGTAGAGGGGCATCTGTTGTTCACGGCATTTCTCCTGTATCTGACGAAGGGAGAACAGCATGTCAATAGTCGATCTCTCTGCACGAAAGCCACACTGTGCCTCAGGGTAGACGCGCTCGGCCAGCTTCTGGAGCCTGTTCAGAGCGACTCGAGCAAAGACTTTCCCCACTATGCTGAGCAGGGAGATTCCACGGTAGTTGTTGCAGTCACCGCGGTCACCTTTGTTTTTATAGAGGGTGATGATGTTGGCATCGCGCATGTCCTGGGGTACTGCTCCCTCGTCCCAGCACAGGCATAGCAGTTCATGTAGTGCTGAGAGTATAGCAGGCTTGGCACTCTTGATTATTTCAGGGGTAATGCTGTCCTTCCCAGGGGCTTTTCCGCTGGCTAGGGAATCAATGGCATCACTGAGTTCCGATTTGGTTGGCTGTATGTCCAGCTCATCCATGACTGGTAGAGGCTGGGCTGCATTGAGGGCAGTCTCAGTGACAGCATTCTCCCTGGAGTACAGTTCTAGGTAGTGCTCAACCCAGCGGTCCATCTGTTTGCGTTGGTCAGTGATTATGTCCCCCGATTTAGATTTGAGGGGGGTGATCTTCTTGATGGTTGGCCCAAGAGCTCTCTTCATGCCATCATACATTCCTCTGATGTTTCCGGTGTCTGAGGCCAGCTGAATATGGCTGCATAGGTGTTGCCAGTAGTCGTTTGCGCAACGCCTAGCTGTTCTTTGTGCAGTACTTCTGGCTGCTTTAAGTGCTGCGGATGTTAAATCGCTGGGGGCTTTCTTGTAGTTCAAAAGTGCAATGCGCTTAGCGGCTATGACAGGTTCCAGCTCTTCATTATGAGATTGAAACCAGTCTGCATTTCTCTTCGCACTTTTGCCGTAGGTGGTCAAAGCTGACTCATAGATGGCGTCTCTGATGTGGGCCCACTTGGTCTCAGCATCCCCTGTGGGAGTGTTTTGAAGGGCTGTTACAAGTGAATTTAGAAATTTTTGTAACAGCTGTGGGTGAGAAATTCTGCTCGTGTTGATGCGCGGGTGGCCCTTCTGCTTGGAATGATGCAACTTCTTTGGTCTGAGTCTAACCTTGCTGCACACCAGGGAGTGGTCGGTGTCGCAGTCCGCACTGTGGAAGCTGCGTGTGATTTGAACACTGTTTAAGGCGGCTCGCCTTGTGACAATGAGGTCTAGCTGGTGCCAACGACGTGATCTTGGGTGCCTCCATGAAACCTGGTGACAGGGTTTAGTGTGAAAGAACGAGTTGGTGATGCAGAGGTTATGATAGGTACACAACTCAAGCAGTCTCTGCCCGTTCTCATTCATCCTTCCAACGCCATAGCGCCCAAGGCAGGAGGGCCATGAGTCATGGTCGGCCCCAACCCTGGCATTAAAGTCCCCCAGCAGGAATAGGTGTTCGGTGTTGGGGATGCTGCTAATGATGTTATGGAGTTGTTCATAGAACTGGTCTTTAGCTTCAGGTGCGGAACAGAGTGTTGGAGCATAGATGCTGAGTAGGTGTACTGGACCAGAGGTGGTGAGCAGTCGGATGGACAGTATGCGTTCCGAGCCATTTGAGGGAGGCTCTATCATGCTGAGCAAGGAGTTTCTGATGGCGAAGCCCACTCCATGCTGTCTTGGTTCTTCAGGATCCCTGCCCTGCCAGAAGAAGGTGTAGTCTTGCTCTGCTAGAGAGCCACTCGCGGGGAGGCGAGTCTCCTGAAGTGCTGCAATGTCCACATTGAGTCTACTGAGCTCGTTGTTAATGATGGCGGTCTTCCGAGAATCGTTGATTTGTGTAAGGTCTTCCGACAGGCCAGGACACATAGTTCTGACGTTCCAGCTTGCAAAGCGAAGGGCTGGTACCTTCTTTCCTTTTTTCATGTTGTTTGGTGCGGTGTATCAGTCCACCTTTCGGGCAATGACCCTGAGCTCCAAGCACCCATTGAAGCAGGCAGACTGTGGCGGGACAGAACCTTATTGACCGGGGGCTGCCCGGTTTGAGGCGGGCAGTAGCTGTCCAGTGAGGTGCAATGACCTCTCCCACCGACAAAGGCAACCCGTGGCGCCCAGTTTCTACGCCAATTTATCTGGACTTATAACAATCAAGCAAACGTGAGGAGACAAAAATTGATAGATGCTACCGGATTTTGTTTTTAAAGCTAGCCTCAGTTATGGTGACCACGAAACTACCGATTGTGGGAAAAAGCCATCTGCTTCAATCTATCCTTTCGGGAAGGAAATCTTAGTCTGAACTACACGTGTGGTTCTGTAAAATGACTTTCGACCACCCTCTGAAATGTTCCAGCAAGCCACTCTGTTGTATTAAACCACGACAGAAAAGTCAAAAAAGAATGAAACTGGATGGACCAACCGGCATTGATCAAGGCAGCAGAGACAACAAAGACACACGCTGCCCTGTCAACCCTCCAAAGTCCTCGTCATTAATATCTGAGGACCTGCACCAAAATTTGGAGAACTGTCCCACAGAGTTGACAAGCAACAGCCTGACATAGTCATACTCACAGAATCATACCTGACAGTCAATGTCCCAAATTCCTCCATCACCATTGGCAGTGGCTACAACAGCAGGCCAGAGGCTGGGAATTCTGATTCTCCAATGCCTGTCCACCATCTACAAGACACAGGTCAGGAGTGTGATAGAATACGCTCCACTTGCCAGGATGGGTGCAGCTATAACAACACTCAAGAAGCTCGACATCATCCGGGACAAAGCAGCCTGCTTGATTGGTACCCCAGGCATCACCTCCAACATTCACTCCCTTCATCACTGATGCACAGTGGCAGCAGTGTGTACCATCTAAAAGGTACACTGCAGCAACGCAACAAGACTCCTTCAGCAGCACCTTCCAAACCTGCAATCTCTACCACCTAGAAGGAATAGGGGAGCAGATGCATAGGAACACCACCAGTGACAAGATTCCCTCCAAGTCACACCCATCCTGACTTGGAGCTATATCACCATTCCTTCACTGTCACTGGGTCAAAATCCTGGAACTTGCTTCCAAACAGCACTGTGGGTGTATGTACACCCAAAGGCTGCAGCAGTTCAAGAAAGCAGATCACCTCCACCTTCTCAAGAGCAATTAGGGATGGGCAATACATACTGGCCTCGACAGTGACGCCGTCATCCCATGAACGAATAAAGAAAAACATTCCTGGGTATGTCCTGTCCCACCAGCAGAACAGACCCACTAGCGGCACAGTGGTATACAGTCGGGATGGAATGGCCCTGGGAGTCCTCAACATTGATTCCAGACCCCATGAAGTCTCATGGCATCAGGTCAAACATGGGCAAGGAAACCTCCTGCTGATTACCACCTACCATCCTCCCTCAGCTGATGAATCAGTACTTCTCCATGTTGAACACAATTTGGAAGAAGCACTGAGGGTGGCAAGGGCATAGAATGAACACTGGCTGGGGAACTTCAATGTCCACCATGAAGAGTGGCTCAGTACTGACCAAGCTGGCCATGTCCTGAAGGACATAGCTGCTGGACTGGGACTGCAGCAGGTGGTGAGGGAGCCAACGAGAGAGAAAAACTTACTTGACCTCACTTGACCTCGTCCTTACCAATCTATCAGTCGCAGATACACCTGACCATGACAGCACTGGTAGGAGTGGCCACCAACTGCGTGGAGACA
This sequence comes from Heterodontus francisci, assembly GCF_036365525.1. Lineage (NCBI taxonomy): Eukaryota > Metazoa > Chordata > Chondrichthyes > Heterodontiformes > Heterodontidae > Heterodontus > Heterodontus francisci. The sequence continues at coordinate 44,176,205 of NC_090376.1, read as the reverse complement.
AAGTCCTGACTTCAAACTGAGGATGCTGTCCATTGTGTTGTGTGCAATTACCACCGTGGTAAATGAGATAGATTCCGATTTAGCAGCTCAAAACTGGGAATCCATGAGGCTCTGTGGGCCATCATCAGCAGGAGAATTGTATTCAACCACAATGAGTAGCCTCATGGCCCAACATATCCCTCACTCTGCCATTACCATCAAGCCAGGGGATCAACCCTGGTTCAATCAGGAGTGCAGAAGAGCATGCCAGGAACAACACTAGGCATACTTAAAAATGAAGTGCTAACCTGGTGAAGCTACAACACAGGATTACATGCATGCTAAACTGCAGAAGCAGCATGTGAAAGACAGAGCAAAGTGATTCCATAACCAACGAATCAGGTCAAAGCTCTGCAGTCCTGCCAGATCCAGTCATGAATAGTGGTGGACAATTAAACAACTAACCAGAGGAGAAGGCTCCACAAACATTCCCATCCTCAATAATGAGGGAGTCCAGCATGCCAGTGCAACAGACAAGGATGAAACATTTGCATCCACCTTTAGCCAGAGTTGGCGATTCATCTCAGCCTCCTCCTGAGGTCCCCAGCATGACAGATGCCAGTCTTCAGCCAATTTGATTCACTCCATGTGGTACCAACAAATGGCTAAAGGCACTGGATACTGCAAAGGCTATGGGACCAGTCAATATTGCAGCTGTGGTGCTAAAGACTTGTGCTACAGAGCTAGCTGCATCCCCTAGACAAGCTGTTCCTGTACAGCTACAACATTGGCATCTACCTGGCAATGTGGAAAATTGCCCAGTTATGTCATGTGCACAAAAAGCAGGACAAATCCAACCTGGCCAATTACTGCCTTATCAGTCTACTCTTGATCATCAGCAAAGTGATGGAAGGGGTTGTCGACAGTGCTATCAAGCAGCACTTGCTTAGCAATAACGCTCAGTTTGGGTTCCACCAGAGCCACTTGGCTCCAGATCTCAGTATAGCCTTGGCCCAGACATTGACAAAACAGCAGAAATACAAGAGGTGAGGTGAGAATGACTGCCCTTGACATCAAGACAGCACTTAACCAACTGTGGTATCCAGGGCTCCTAGCAAAATTGAAGTCAATTTGAATCGGGGAGAATTCTCCACCGGTTGGAGTCATACTTCGCACAAAGGAAGATGGGTGCAGTTGTTGGAAGTCAATCATTTCAGTCCCAGGACATCACTGCAGGTGTTCCTCAGGGCAAGTGTCCTAGGCCCAACCATTTTCAGCAGCTTCATCAATGACCTTCCCTCCATTATAACATAAGAAGTAGGGATGCTTGCTGATGATTGTACAATGTTCAGCACTATTTGCAACTCCTCAGACACTGAAGCAGCTCATGTCCAGATGCAGCAAAACCTGGATAACATCCAGGCTTGGGCTGATAACTGGCAATTAACATTTGCACCACACAAATGTCAGGTAGTGACCATCTCCAACAAGTGAGAATTTAACCATCTCCCCTTGACGTTCAATGGCATTATCATCTCTGAGACGCCCACCATCAACATCCTGGGGTGTTACTATTGAACAAAAACTGAACTGGACCAGCCATCTAAATACAGTGGCAACAAGAGCAGGTCCGAGGCTGGGAATTCTGTGGTGAGTCATTCAACTCCTGACTCCCCAATGCTGTCCGCCATCTATAAGGCACGTCAGGAGTGTGATGGAATACTCTCCACTTGCCTGGTTGAGTGCAGCTCCAATAACACTCAAAGTTTGACACCATCCAGGACAAAGCAGCCGACTTGATTGACACCCCATCCACCAACACCTTAAACATTCACTCCCTCCACGACTGATGCACAGTGGCAGTGTACCATTCACAAGATGCACAGCAGCAACTCACTAAGCCTCCTTCAACAGCAGAATTTTCCAAAACCATGGCTTCTACCACCTAGAAGAACAATGACTCATTGGAACTCCATCACCTCCTAGTTCTCCTCCAAGCCAGGCACCATCCTGACATGGAACTATATCACAATTCCTTCATTGTCACTGGGCCAGAGCACAAGAACACACAAGACCACAAGAAATAGGAGCTGGAGTAGACCATATGGCCCATTGAGCCTGCTCCACCATTCAAAATGATCATGGCTGATCTTAGGATTCAACTCCACTTTCTCACCGCCCACCATATCCCTTGATTCCCTGGCCGACCAAAATTCTGTCTATCCGAGCCTCTGGGGTAGAGAATTCCAAAGATTCACAACCCTTTGAGTGAAGTAATTTTTCCTCATCTCAGTCCTAAATGATCGGTTCCTTATCCTGAGAGTGTGCCCCCACGTTTTAGATTCCGCGGCCAGCAGAAATAATCTTTCAGTGTCAACCCTATCCAGCCCCTTTAGAATCTTATATATTTCAATGAGATGTCCTCTCATTCTTCTAAACTCCAGAGAATACAGGCCCAACTTACTTAACCTCTCATCATAGGACAACCCCAGGGACCAATCTAATGAACCTTCGCTGCACTGCCTCCAATGCAAATATATTTCTTATTATTTGTTCATCGGATGTGGATGTCACTGGCTAGGCCAGCATTTGTTGCCCATCCCTAATTGCCCTTGAGAAGATAGTGGTGAGCTGCCTTCTTGAACCGCTGCAGTCCATGTGAGGTAGGTACACCCACAGTTGCTGTTAGGAAGGGAGCTCCAGGATTTTGGCCCAGTGACAGTGAAGGAACGGCGATATAGTTCCAAGTCAGGATGGTGTGTGATTTGGAGGGAAACTTGCAGGTGGTGGTGTTCCCATGCATTTGCTACCCTTGTCCTTCTAGTTGGGAGAGGTTGCGTGTTTGGAAGGTGCAAAAGCACGCAAATAGTCCCGGGTTGTAGCTTCACCAGGTTGACCTCTCATTTTGAGGTATGCCTGGTGCTGCTCCTGGCATGCCCTGCTGCACTCTTCATTGAACCAGGGTTGGTCTCCTGGCTTGATGGCAATGGTAGAGTGGGGAATATGCAGGCCATGAGGTTACAGATTGTGGTTGAGTACAATTCTTCTTCTGCTGATGGCCCACAGCGCCTCATGGATGCCCAGTTTTGCATTGCTAGATTTGTTCGAAATCTATCCCATTTAGCACAGTGGTAGTGCCACACAACACGATGGAGGGTATTGTCAATGTGAAGGCGGGACTTTGTCTCCACAAGGACTGTGCGGTGGTCACTCCTACCAATACAGTCATGGACAGAAGAATTTGCGGCAGGCAGTTTGGTGAGGACGAGGTCAAGTCTGTTTTGCCCTCTTGTTGGTTCCCTCACCACCTGCTGCTCCAGGTGGGGTACGTACACCTACTGTGCTGTTAGGAAGGGAGTTCCGGGATCTTGACCCAGTGACAGTGAAGGAACAGCAATATAGTTCCAAGTCAGGATGGTGTGTGGCTTGGAGGGCAACTTGCAGGTGGTGGTTTTCCCATGCATCTGCTGCTCTTGTTCCCTAGGTTGTAGAGGTCGCGGGTTTGGAAGGTGCTGTCGAAGGAGCCTTGGTGAGTTTCTGCAGTGCATCTTGTACATGGTACACACTGCTGTCACTCTGCATCGGCAGTGGAGGCAGTGAATGTTTGTAGATGGGGTGACAATCAAGCAGGCTGCTTTGTCCTGGATATTATCAAGCTTCTTGAGTGTTGCTGGAGCTGCATCCATCCAGGCAAGTGGAGAGTATTCCATCACACTCCTGATTTGTGCATTGTAGATGGTGAACAGGCTTTGGGGAGTCAGGATTCCTAGCCTCTGACCTGTTCTTGTAGCCAGGGTATTTATATAGTTCTCCAGGTCTTGTCCAGGTCTTGCTGCCTTTCTACATGGACTGCTTCAGTATCTGAGGAGTTGCAAATGGTACTCAGTGCTGTACAATCTATGGACTGCAGCTGTTCAAAAAGGAGGCTCACCACCAACTTCTCAAGGGTAATTAGAGATGGGCAACAAATGCTGGCCTTACCAGCAATGCTGATATCCCATGAACAAATAATAAAAAGGATGCCAAAGGAGAATAGAATATTAGCTTTTCTCTCAAGGGGTTGAAATATAAATGGGTGGAAGTTCTGCTACTGTTGTATAAAGGTCTGACTAAACCATATCTGGAGTACTGCATTCAGTTCTGGGCACTATACCTCAGGAAAGAGTGCAGGACAGATTCACCATTTTGAGATCAAGGTTACAAGGTTTAAATTATGATGACAGGTTGCATAGACTAGGCTTGTATTCCCTGTGATCCAATTGAGGAGGTGAAGATGATTAGGGAAGTCCAGAACATGGATACATAAACTTAAAATTAGAGATGACCAATAGGTGATGTCAAAAAGCACTTCTTCACACAAATGGAATATGAGGAAAGAAAGAAGGACTTTCACAACCTCAGGACCAACCAAAGCACTTTATAGCCAATGAAATACTTATTCGTTGAAGTGTAGGCACACAGCAACCAATTTGCACAGAGGTCCCCCAAGCAATGTGATAATGTCCAGGTCATTTTTAAAAATGTTTTTTGAGGGATAAATATTGGCTAGGAGACCAGGAGAATTCCCCTACCCATCCAGCAAATTGCACCATGGAATCTTTCCACGCCCACCTGAAAAGTTGAGAGGACATCTCGCCTGGAATACAGCACCTCTAATAATATTGCACTGGAGTGTTAGCCTAGATTCAACTTCACTCCCTTTACCACTGAGCACAGTGGCAGCAGTGTGTACCATATACAAGATGCACTGCAGAAACTCATCAAGGCTCCTTCGACAGCACCTTACAAATCTGAGACCTCTACCACCTAGAAGGACAAGGGCAGCAGATGCATGGGCCACCACCTGCAAGTTCCCCTCCAAGGTACACACCACCCTGACTGGAATTATTCTCCATTCCTTCACTGTTGCTGGATCAAAATCCTGGCACTTCCTCCCCAGCAGTACTGTGGATGTACCTACACCTCATGGACTGCAGCGGTTCAAGAAGGCAGCTCACCACCATCTTCACCAGGGCAATTAGGGATGGGCAACAAATGCTGGCGTAGCCAGTGACGCCCACTTCCCGCGAACGAATAAAAAAAGATTTTTGAGCTCAAACCTCGGAAGCTGGGTTTGAACTCACAGCCTTCTGACACAGAGAGCTAACCCCCGGGCCACAGGTGAATCCTTTAGTGCTTGACCCTCTGCACTTTGGACAATATCTGTCCATGGATACATTGATGAGTGCAATCATACTGTCAGGTACATAGCTGTATGATGTCATCTACAGAGGGGGAAAAATACATTACACAAAAACTTAAATAGGGAATTTGAGAAAGTGTATGCCGTCTAATATCAAACTGATACATTCCAGTGCACATGTCTATCTGGAAGGTAGATGTTAAAATGAAATGGAAATAGATCAATTAGGATAACATATCGGGTTGCTTGCAAATAATATAACACTGAGCAGCCTAAAGCGTTTTCTTAATTTCAGACTCCAATAACAGGAAGTTAAATTGTTTAATTAAAATGTATATACAGCTGCTAAAATACCCAGCTGTGCAAACTCTTTAAGAATTATCTCTTATGTAAATGTCACTTTTTCTGGTAAGCTGCTACAGTTTTAAATATAATAGTATTATATGGTCTGAAAGACTAATGGATCTTTTCTGCAATAAACTTAGATATTGGTAGGAACAAACTAACTATAACGCACTCAACTGTGCGAACAGCTCCCAGTACACCTCGTCAAGAGTGGCAATATTGATAAAGGAGAGCATTGCAGTGTTGGAGAAAAAGGATGTCCCAGAGGGATCAAGGACAGAATCAATTTGGCTAGAGCTAAGGAACAAAAAAGATGCAGTTACATTGTTCGGTATTGTCTATAAGCCACCAGCTAGTGGGAAGGACGTGGAGGAACAAATTTGCGAGGAAATTACAGAGAGGTGCAAAAATTATAGGGGAGTTATAATGGGGGATTTTAATTATCCAAACATAGAATGGGATTGTTGTAGTGTAAAAGGCAGTGAGGGACAAGAGTTCCTAGAGTATGTTCAGGTAAAATTTCTACAGTTGCAAGTCCAATGGGAAAGGAGGCACTGCTAGATCTGGTTCTTGGGAATGAGGTGGGCCAAGTGGATCAAGTATCAGTAGGAGACCATTTAGGGGGCAGTGATCATTGAATCATAAGGTTTCAACTGACTATGGAAAAGGACAAAGAACAATTCAGAGTAAGAATAATTAACTGGGGGGATAGCAAATTTCAATGGGGTAAGAATGGAGTTGGGGTGAAAAATTGGAGTCAAAAGCTGGCAGGAAAACTAATAGCTGAACAATGGGCTCCCTTCAAAGAAGAGATAGTTTGGACACAGTCAAGGTATTGTCCCTCGAAGGGAAAAGGTAAGGCCAACAAATCCAGAGCCTCTGGATGACAAAAGAGGTAGAGATTAAGATAAAGAAGAAAAAGTGTGCTTATGACAGATGCCAGGTAGAAAATACTATTGACAACCAGGTTGAATATAGAAGGTCCAGAGGGGAAGTGAAAAAGCAAATAAGAGAAGCAAAGAGAGAACATGAAAAGAGACAGGCAGCTAGCATTAAGGGTAATCCCAAAGTTGTCTATCGGCATATAAATCATAAAAGGGTGAAGTGGGGCGGATTTACACATGGAGGCAGTGGGCATAACTGAGGTAATAAATGAACACTTTGCATCTGTCTTTACCAAGGAAGAAGATGCAACCCAGGCAATGGTGTATGAGGAGGTAATTCAGACACTAGATGGGTTTAAAAATGATAAAGAGGACCTATTAGATAGGCTGTCTGTACTTAAAGTGGATAAAGCACCAGGACCGGATGAGATGTATCCAAGAATACTGAGGGAAGTGAGGGTGGAAATCGCAGAGGCACTGGCCATAATTTTTCAGTCTTTCTTAGAGTTGGGGGTTGTGCCAGAGGACTGGAGAATGGCAAACATTACACCCTTGTTGAAAACAGAGTGTAAAGATAGGCCCAGCAACTACAGGCCAGTCAGGGAAAGTGTGAAATTGTCCACTTTGGTAGGAAGAATAAAAAAGAAGCATATTATCTAAATGGTGAGAAATTGTAGAGCTCTGAGATGCAGAGGAATCTGGGTGTCCTAGTGCATAAATTGCAAAAGGTTAGTATGCAGGTACAGCACATAATTAGGAAAGCTAATAGAATGTTATAGTTTATCACGAGGGGAATTGAATACAAAAGTGGGGACGTTATGCTTCAGCTATACAGGGCATTGGTGAGACCACACCTGGCCTCTTTATTTAAGGAAGGATGTAAATGCGTTGGAGGCAGTACAGAGAAGGTTTACTAGACAGGCGGGCTTACAAGGAAAGATTGGATAGGCTAGGCTTGTATCTGCTGGAATTCAGAAGAGCAAGAAGCAACTTGATTGAAACATATAAGATCCTAAGGGGTCTTGACAGGATGGATGTGTAAAGGATGTTTCCCCTTGTGGGAGAATCTCAAACTAGGGGGGTCACTGTTTAAAAATAAGGGGTCACCCATTTAAGACAGAGATGAGGAGAAATTACTTTCTCTCAGAGGGTCATGAGTCTTTGGAATTCTCTTCCTCAAAAGTCGGTGGAAGCAGAGTCTTTGAATATTTTTAAGGCAGAGGTAGATGGATTCTTGATTAGCAAGTGATTGCAGTTTATCGGGAGCAGGTAGAAATGTGGAGTAATCAGTTCAGCCATGAACGTATTGAATGGCAGAGCAGGCTCGAAGGGACGAGTGGCCTACTCCTGCTTCTAATTCGTATGTTTGTTGTTGAACGTTGGTGATGGGGAAACCTCGAGAAAAAATAATTCAGGACAAAATTAATAGTCACATAGACAAATGTGGGTTAATTTAGGAAAGCCAGAATGGATTTCTCAAAGGAAAATCATGTTTAACTAACGTGCTGAGGTAACAGAGAGGGTTGATGAGGGCAATGCTGTTGATGTGGTGTACATGGACTTTCAAATGGTGTTTGATACAGTGCCACACAACAAATTTGTGAGCAAACTATCGCTCATGGAATAAAAGGGATGGTAGCAACATGGATATGGAGTTGGCTGAGTGACAGGAAACAAAGAGTAGTGGTTAATGGATGTTTTTCGGGCTGGAGGAAGATTTGTAGTGGAGTTCCCCAGGGGTCAGTGTTGGGACCCTTGCTCTTCCTGATATGTATTAATGACCTAGACCTTGGTGTACAGGGCACAATTTCAAAGTTTGCAGATGATATGAAAATTGGAAGCATTGAGAACTGTGAGGAGGATAATATAGAACTCCAAAAGGGCATAGACAAGTTAGTGGAATGGGCAGCAGGTGGCAGATGAAGTTCAATGCAGAGAAATGTGAAGTGATTCATTTTGGTAGGAAGAACATGGAGAGACAATCTAAAATAAACAGTACAATTCTAAAGGGGGTGCAGGAGCAGAGGGACCTGGGTGGAAATGTGCATAAGTCATTGAAGGTGGCTAGACAGATTGAGAGAGCCGTTAATAAAGCATACAGTATCCTGGGCTTTATTAATAGAGGTATAGAGTGTTGGAGCAAAGAAGTTATGTTGAACTTGTATAAGACACTAGTTCGGCCTCAGTTGGAGTATTGCATCCAGTTCTGGGCACCACACTTTAGGAAAGACGTGAGGGCATTGGAGAGAGTGTAGAAAAGATTCATGAGAATGGTTCCAGGGATGAGGAATTTCAGTTATGAAGATAGATTGGAGAAGTTAGGACTGTTTTCCTTGGAGAAGAGAAGGCTGAGAGGTGATTTGATAAAAGTATTCAAATTCATGAGAGGTCTGGACAGAGTAGATAGAGAGAAACCGTTCCCACTCATGAAAGGATCGAGAACAAGAGGGCACAGATTTAAAGTATTTGGTAAAAGAAGCAAAAGTGACAGGAGGGAAAACTTTATCACGCAGCGAATGGTTAAGGTCTGGAATGCACTGCCTGAGAACGTGGTGGAGGCAGGTTCAATTGAAGCATTCAAAAGGGAATTAGATTGTTATATGAAAAGGAAGAATGTGCAGGGTTACGGGGAGAAGGCAGGGGAGTGGAACTGAATGAATTGCACTTTCGGAGAGCCGGTGTAGACACGATGGACTGAATGGCCTCCTTCTGCACTGTAATAATTCTGTGATTCCGTCGGTGTGTCAGGAAATGCATCCTGCAGCACCACCTGGAGCTTGATGAAGAGCAGAGCTTTAATTTATGGAAAAGTAGGAGCTTCCTCGAGTTCTATCTCTAGAATGCAGTGGCAGTTAGAATGTCGAATCAACGGAGGGTGCAGATCATTAAAAGCTTTCACAGTAGAAGTGTTGATGCTGCCAGGGTGCCACATAGACCACCAGATCCATGAGAAAGCTCTGTAAATGGGCTAACTTAACAGTCTGACTCCAGAGCATCGATTTTAAAAGATTGAAGGCACAGATAGGAACTTCTGTATTTTCAACAGACACAAAAAATACTCAGCAGTTTGATAAAATATCTTGGATGTCAAATAAATCTGCTAAACATTTTGTAAATCCAGTTTGACATTACACTGTGGGTAGAGTGTGTTAATACAACTTCAGCATCGGATGTTGAAGTTGCAGTCTAAATATGGAACCAGGACCCAAACTGACTCGGGAGAAATGTTGGCCAGATTTTCATGTTGGGCTGGAGGCTTAAACGTCACGAACAGGCCCACGGGGCCTGGAAGTCACAGTGATTTTACGTGGCCCAGGCCCTTAATTGGCCTCCAGCAGGACTCCGCCCCTCTGAGGCAGGAGATCCCGCCTCCAACAGCTGCCACCAAACATCAGGCTGGCAGCTTTCCAGCCCAGCAGCACCGCTGGGAGTGGTAGACACTGCTGGGACTACACCCAGCCTGAAGAGCAAGAGGGACACTGGCCCCAGAATGAATATAAGTCTGTGGAGCCTCGCTGGGCTCCAGCGAGGCAAGCAGCAGGGGGGGGGAGAGGGTCGAGGGGGTCAATTGAGGGGGGGAAATGTAGCCAGTGGGGGCGGCTTGTGCCGTGGGGGTCTCTCCATGGAGCACAGGGTGCCCGATCAGGACCCGATGCAGCCTGCAAGGAGGCTGCCAGGTTTTACTGAGTGGCATCCTGAGGTCTTGAGCCGCCTGCCTGCCACTGGTTTATTACCAGTTAATTGGTCACTTAAGGTTCTTAATTGGCCTGGGCAGGCAGGCTGCTTCTCACCACTGCCACCACTCATAAGATTGCAGCAGGGGTGGTGGGGGGGGGCGGGGGGGGGGGCAGGAAAGCGATGGGAATGGCACCACCGCCTTCGATTGAATTTTACAACCCTCCCCACCCCTTGCCTCCAGCCTGCTCCTGAGAGGGGTGTAAAATTCTGGCCATTGTGCAAGACCCTGGAGGAAGCAATCTCAACAGTTGAGTTTGACAGCTGATACAGTAGAACTCCAATGCTGTGTCAATTCTGGATTATAAAATGCTTTGGGTCAACTGGCTTATCTCGCATCAGTAATGGGAAAATACTGATTAATATTTAAAATCACTGTTGTTCATCCTGAAGACGACAATGTCTGTGAGAAGTAGTCAAAATTGATGTCGAACCACAATAGGCTGTGCCTCACAAATCTAATAGAATTCTTTGAGGCTGCAACAAAATTAGTTGACAAGGGCAATCAACTGGATTTCACTCTTCTGGATTTTCAAAAAACGTTTGATAAAGTTCCATATCTGAAACTTTCAAAGACGACAAAAAGCAAAACATTGGTGGATTTTTGTTGAAAATTGGCACAGGTCCCTCTAGGGACGATGGGATAGTAATTGGACCACATTTCACCCATTTTCTGGGTGGTAAAATCAACTTTGCAAGGAATGCCCCCAAGGTGCCTGAAATATGACCAACCCCATGCTGAGGCGGATCAGGCAGCCCAGGCAGCTGCCTAAAACCATTGTTAAGGCCCCTTGCACATTTAATAAGGGACCTAATGCCTCTTTTAGAAACCCATCCTGAAACATGTAGTATAAGGGTCTGAAAGAGTTAATGTTTGAGACAGTGAGAGTAACTCCTCCCACTGTAGTGTCATATTTTACTTTCACCACTGTACTTTTTAAAGGATGTGAGGCAACCTGCCTCTACCACCCTCCCAGGCAGGGCATTCCAGACTGCCACCACCCTCTGGGTAAAAAAGTTCTTCCTCAAATCCCCCTTAAACCTCCCGCCCCTCACCTTAAACTTGTGGCCCCACATAACTGCCCCTTCAACTAAGGGGAACAGCTGCTCCCTATCCACCCTGTCCATGCCCCTCATAATCTTGTACACTTCGATCAGGTCACCCCTCAGTCCTCTCTGCTCCAGCAAAAACAACCCAAGCCTATCCAACTCTCTTCATAGCTTAAATGTTCCATCCCAGGCAACATCCTGGTGAATCACCTCTGCACCCCCTCCAGTGCAATCACATCCTTCCTATAATGTGACGACCAGAATTGCACACAGTACTCCAGCTGTGGCCTTACCAAAGTTCTGTACAACTCCAACATGACCTCCCTGCTTTTGTAATCTATGCCTCAATTGATAAAGGCAAGTGTTCCATCTGCCTTTTTCACCACCCTATTAACCTGCCTTCAGAGATCGTGGACAAACACGCCAAGGTCCCTTTGTTCCTCAGAACTTCCCAGTGTCAGGCCATTCATTGAATACTTACATCTCACATTACTCCTTCCAAAGTGTATCACCTCACACTTTTCAGCGCTAAATTCCATCTGCCACTTTTCTGCCGATTTGACCATCCCATCTATCTTCCTGTAAACTAAGACACTCCACCTAACTGTTAACCACTCGGCTAATCTTTGTGTCATCCGCGAACTTACTGATCCTACCCCCCACACAGTCATCTATGTCATTTACATAAACGACAAACAATAGGGGACCCAGCACAGATCCCTGTGGTATGTCACTGGACACTGGCTTCCAGTCACTAAAACAGCCGTCTGTCATCACTCTGTCTCCTAAAGCTAAACCAATTTTGAATCCACCTTATCAGGTTACCTTGTATCCCATGTGCAGTTGCTTTCTTGATAAGTCTCCCATGTGGGACCTTGTCAAAGGCTTTGCTGAAATCCATGTAAACTACATCAACTGCACTACCCTCATCTACACACCTGGTCACATGCTCAAAAAATTCAATCAAATTTGTTAGGCATGACCTCCCTCTGACAAAGCCATATGCTGACTATTCCTAATCAAATTTTGCCTCTCCAAGTGAAGATAGATTCTCTCCTTCAGAGTTTTCTCCAATAGTTTCCCTACCACTGACGTGAGACTCACTGGCCTGTAGTTCCCTGGCTTATCTCGACAAACCTTCTTAAATAGTGGGACCACATTAGCTGTTCTCCAGTCCTCTGGCACCTTCCCTGTGGTCAGAGCGGAATTAAAATTTAGGGTCAGAGCCCCTGCAATCTCCACCCTCGCCTCCCACAGCATCCTGGGACACAAACCGTCTGGACCTGGAGATTTGTCCACTTTTAAGCCTTCCAAAACCTCCAATACCTTGTCACTCCCTATGACAATTTGCTCACAGTCTCTCTCTAAGTTCCATATCTGTATCCTCATTCTTTTGGGTAAAGACAGATGTGAAGTATTCATTCAACACCCTGCCAATGTCCTCTGGCTCTACCCACAAATTTCCCCCTTGGTCCCTAATGGGTCCTACTCTTTCCCTGGTTATCCTCTTCCCATTGACATACTTACAGAATATCTTGGGATTTTCCTTACTTTTACCAGCCAGAGCTTTCTCATATCCCCTCTTTGCTCTCCTAATTGCTTTCTTAAGCTCCATCCTACACTTTCTGTACTCCTCTAATGCTTCCATTGATTTGCTCTCCGTGTATTTGCTAAAAGCCTCTCTTTTCCTTCTCATTGTACCCTGAATGTTTTTGGTCATCCATGGTTCTCTGGGCTTGTTGCTCCTACCTATTACCCTAGAGGGAACATGTTGGGCCTGTACCCTCCCCATTTCCATTTTGAATGTCCCCCACTGCTCTTCTGTAGGTTTCCCGACAAGTAACTCGTTCCAGTCTACCTTGGCCAAATCCTTCCTTATTTTACGAGAATTCGCTCTCAATCCAAAACCTATTTTGCAACTTGTCTATTTTTTTCTCCATAACAAGCTTAAATTGTACCATGTTGTGGTCGCTATCACCAAAATGCCCCCCACCAACACATCCAGCACCTGTCCGGCTACATTCCCCAGAATTAGGTCCAGCACTGCACCCTCCCTTGTTGGCTCCTCTACATATTGAGCTAAAAAGTTCTCCTGTATACATTTTAAGAACTCCACTCCATCTAAGCCCTTAACACGATGACTATCCCAATTAATGTTGGGAAAGTTGAAATCACCTAATATAATTCATTCATGGGATGTGGGCGTTACTGGCCAGGCCAGCATTTATTGCCCATCCCTAATTGCCCTTGAGAAGGTGGTGGTGAGCTGCCTTCTTGAACTGCTGCAGTCCAGTTGGGGTAGGTATACCCACAGTGCTGTTCGGAAGAGAGTGCCAGGATTTTGACCCAGCGACAGTGAAGGAACAGCGATATAGTTCCAAGTCAGGATGGTGTGCGACTTGGAGGGGAACTTGCAGGTGGTGGTGTTCCCATGTATTTGCTGCTCTTGTCCTTCTAGTTGGTAGAGGTCACAGGTTTGGAAGGTGCTGTCTAAGGAGCCTTGGTGCATCTTGTACGTAGTACACACTGCTGCCACTGTGCGTCGGTGGTGGAGGGAGTGAAAGTTTGTAGATGGGGTGCCAATCAAGCGGGCTGCTTTGTCCTGGATGGTGTCAAGCGTCTTGAGTGTTGTTGGAGTTGCACCCATCCAGGCAAGTGGACAGTATTCCATCACACTCCTGATTTGTGCCTTGTAGATGGTGGACAGGCTTTATGGAGTCAGGAGGTGAGTTACTAGCCTCAGGATTCCTAGCCTCTGACCTGCTCTTGTAGCCACGGTATTTATATAGCGCACATATTTGCTCCTCAATTTCCCGCTGACTATCTGGAGGTCTATAATAAACACCTAGCAATGTGGCTGTCCCTTTTTTATTCCTAAACTCTACCCATAAAGCTTCATTTGATGCCCCCTCCAAGATATCATCTCTCCTTACTGCAGTAACTGACTCCTTAACTAATATTGCAACGCCCCCTCCTCTGTCCCGCCTGAAGATTCTATATCCCGGGATATTGAGCTGTCAATCCTGCCCCTCCCTCAACCATGTCTCCGTGATGGCTACTATATCACAATTCCACCTGTCAATCCTTGCGCTTAACTCATCTGTTTTCCCTGCAATACTCCTGGCATTAAAGTAGAGGCCTTCCATCCTGGTCTTACTCCCTTGAAACTTACTTCTGCTGTATTCCCTCTGACTTGTTTGCTTTCCTGTGTTTAGCTGTGACCCTATTCTGCTGGGAGTCTGCATCCTCTCCCCCTGCCAAATTAGTTTAAACTCCTCCCAACAGCACGATGAAAACCCACCAGCAAGGATGTTAGTCCCCCTCTGGTTCAGATGTAGACCGTCCCGCTTGTACAGGTCCCACCTTCCCCAGAAACGATCCCAGTGGTCCAGGAATCTAAAACCCTCCCTCCTGCACCAACTCTTAAGCCACGCGTTCATCTGTGCTATTCTCCTATTTCTATACTCGCTAGCACGTGGCACTGGGAGTAATCCAGAGATTACAACCCAAGAGGTCCTGCTTTTTAGTCTCCTGCCTAACTCCCTGCATTCTTGATGCAAGACTTCATCCCTCTTTCTACCTATGTCATTGGTACCAACATGTACCATGACCTCTGCCTTATCACCCTCCCCATTCAGGATGCCCTGCAGCCATTCAGTGACATCCCAGACCCTGGCACCAGGGAGGCAACACCATCCTGGAGTCACATTGATGGCCACAGTGGTGCCTATCTGTTCCCCCTGATTATGGAATCCCCTATTACTATTGCTCTTCCTCTCTTTCCCCCTTCCTGTACAGGCAGGCTGCTTGCGGTGCCAGAAACTTGGCTCTGTCCGCACTCCCTGGAGGAACCAGCCTCATCAGCCTCCAAAATGGCATACCGATTTGCAAGGGGGACCCCAGGGGACTCCTGAACTACCTGCCTGTTTCTCTTGGACTGCCTGGTCACCCATTCCCTTCCTTCTTCAAGTCCCTTCAGCTGCGGTGTGACCACCTCTCTACACGTGCTATCCACAATGCTCTCAGACTCGCGGATGTTCCACAGTGTTTCCAGCCGCCGTTCCAGCTCTGAAACCCGTGCTTCCAGGAGCTGCGGCTGGACACACTTCCTGCACGCATGCTGGTCCCAGGGACTGGAAATGTTCACAATTTCCCACATGCTGCAAGAGGAGCAAACCAAGGATTTAAGCTCTCCTGCTATGACTAAACCCTTTAAATTTAAAACGTTAGAAGACTATTATAATTTTTAAAAAACAACTAAGTCTTGCTAAAACAATGACTTACAATTCAACCCAGTTTGAAAAATACCCACCAGGATTTACTCACCAGTCAGCTGTGCTCTTTGGAAACTCTCGGATCCCCTCACTGAGGACAGGGAGGAAATGAAAGGAGCTCCTCACTCCCTCCTCACCGAACTCCCTCAGTCACCAAACTCCACTTTAGCACTCTAATGCAACCCAAGTCAGCACTTCAATGCAAACAAGGTCAGCACTGTAAGATGGCCCACTTTTGTACTGACTGACACTAGCCCCTGAAAACTGGTTTAAGCCAATTCTCCAATTAACAAGGTGCAACTGCAAGCAAAACCTGAGTGAACCCTGTTTAAAACTGGTCTAAAACTCACCTTCTCCAACCCAAACAGCAACTGTTAAGTTAATCTGCTAAATAAAAGACAGACTAGACTTAAGATAAAATTAACCCTTAATTACCCTCAGTCACCAAACTTCCACTTTAGCGCTCTAATGCAACCCAAGTCAGCACTCCAGGCTATGGTTCCAGTTCTAAAACTAAATGGTACTCTTTGTATCTGTCTGGACTTAACACAGCTTAACAAAGTGGGCGAGGGAAATCCATTCTATGCCTTCGATGGACGAAAGTCTAGCAAAGCTTTCCAAAAGCATAATGTTCTTTAAACACGATGTGAATAGTGGCTTTTGGGAGGTTCTGTTGGACGAGAAGTCAAGATTACTCACAACATTTACCACACCATTCAGAAGATTTTGCTTCAATTGTTTACCATTCGGTATAGCATCTGCACCTGAAATCTTGCAAAAGGCCAACATTCTGCAAGGCCTCAAAAAGGTGTTATGTCAGATGGACAACATCCTGATCCATGGGAATCTGTCAAAGAACATGATGAGAGAATAATAGTAATTTTAAGTCATCGTCAAGAAGAAGGGCTGACACTTAATGATATATTGTAAGTAGCAAGGGCATAATGGCAGACTCACAGAAGAGAAGAGCCATTAGTGGATTCCCAATCCCAATTTCAGTCCAACATCTCCAAAGATTCCTTGGAATGGTGAATCAGTTGGCAAAACATTTACCCAATTTGGCACAGCTAACAGAATCATTAAGACAACTCTTGAAAAAAGATCAAGCATGGTGTTGGAACACACATCAAGAGCAGGCATTTCAGAGAATTAAGGAGATGCTAGTCATACCAGATTTATTAGTGCATTACAACCCTTCATTGCCAACTATAATTGCAGCAGACTTATCCACAGGGTTGGGGCAGTCCTCTTTCAAGAACAGCCAAATGGATGTCGTACACCAATCTATTATGCATCTAGAGCTTTGTCTGAGACAGAGACAGGATATGCTGTCATTGAAAAAGAAGCACTTGCAGTCACATGGGCTTGCGAGAAATTTTATGATTACATTATTGGCCTGAAAGTGGTTATTGAGTCAGACCACAAACCCTTGGTTTCCTTACTGGATGAGAAGGAAATTGCAAGGATGCCTCCAAGAATTCAGAGATTCCGATTGAAGTTGATGAGATATACCTATGTATGTTCAGAGAAAGATGCAAACTTCCACTAATGCATTATCAAGAGCAACTGTTGACCACCCTACGCAACAGGATCTTAACCTTGTGGACGAGATAGAGTCGTATTCACAGTACATAGCGTCGCAATGGCCGGCAAGTACACAGAAACTTCAAGAAATTTGTCTTGCTCCAAAACGGGACAAGAAATGCATTTGGATACGCCAGTATTGTACATAAGGTTGGCCACAGGAACATCCTAGTGGGAAGGTAATGAAAATTTTCTTCAAATACAGGCGACACTTCACAGTCGTAGACGATTTGCTGGTGTATAATGACAGACTGATCATTCCAATTTCTCTTTGATCAGATATCTTGGCAAGAATCCATCAAGGCAACATGGGAATGACAAAATGTAGAGCATGGGCTCAATCATCTGTTTGATGGCCAGGAAGATCCAAACATCTCGAAAATATGATCTTGAATTGCCAGGTATGTGCAGTACACAGACCAGATGAGAGGGAGCCTCTGATAACGACTTAATTTTCAACCAGACCATGGAATGTCTAGGAATGGATTTATTTATGTACAATGGAAAATCTTACATCATATTGATGGATTATTTTTCAAGATGGATTGAAGTGAAAAGATTATACTCAACAACAACAGAGTCTGTTATTAGAGCTTCACAGGAGATCTTTGCAATTCATAGTATTCCTGATGAGACAGTGTCAGACAATGGACCACAGTTTGCAAAAGAATACTTCACACAATTTGCGAGGCAGTGGGGATTTGAACATCTCACAAGTTCGCCTCGTTACCCTCAATTAAATGCTGAAGCGGTGAGAGAAATACGAACTATTACATCATTGTGCAGAAGAACGAAGATCTTCCAACTGCCCTATTGAATTATCGATCTACTCCATTGTTATGTGGGCTTTCACCTTCAGAGCTGTTGATGGGAAGGAAGCTAGAAACTCAACTTCCTATTCTACCCAGAAAATTACTTCCGGGCCTAGACGTACAAGACTATAAAAATGTTCAAGACAGAGAGAAGTCTTACAGGAACTAACAAGCTTGCAAATACAATAAGAGATTTGTACCAGAAATCGACCAATCTTAAAGGAGGGAGAGAAGGCATGGATTCAAGATCGAGGACGTGAAGGTAGAGTCATCTATAGAAATTAAGTTCATCTTTGTAGTACACACTCCCAAGGGTACTATATTCTGAAATAGGAAAAGCTTTAACCCTATTCCTCAAACACAACAACCAGTCATGTAGCTGGAGGAACCAGATGATGATCAAGAAACTCAGAGACAACTGGCTTCTACAAACATTGGTCAAGACCATCCAAATCGTCGAACAACACTTCCGAGAAAGAGTACTGATCTTCCAAGTCTGACAACAGCACGACCAGGGAGAGTTGTGAAGCCTCCTGATGGACTGAATCTGTGATGTCAGAGACTTGGGGAAAGATGGGGGTAGTCAAAATGAATGAACGCATATACAGCAAAAATATATATGGACAAAGACTTGGGGGGAGATATAGTATAAGGGTCTGAAAGGGTTAATGTTTGAGACAGTGAGAGGAACACCTCCCACTGCAGTGATGATAATGTAAGAGTCACATGGAAGAAGGCTTGGAAGAAGTTAGAAGCATTGTGAGAGGTGCTAGCTGGGCATGCTTAATGAGAGTGTAAATAATTATGTCAATAAAATAAACAAGTTACTATTTAGCCATACAAAGACTCTGAGACATCTGTAAACAATGCTCAAACTACGCTAACAACAATATGCAATAACACTGGGCTCCCCTGAACTTTTCAGGTTTTCCTGCCAAGGACTTGGTGAATGAATTGCTAAGTATTTTGTAAACATATTCACATGGCACAGCACATCTGAGAGCAGCTGCCAGATCATGATTGGCCCCTCTCCTTCCTTCCTCCTCCTTTCTTCCTCCTCTTCCTCCATGACCCCAGCCCCCACCCCAACTTCCCAGGACTTAGCTGTTCATGAGGCTGCCAGCCCAATTTGGCTAAGACATTGGAAAGCTACTTTTGGAGGCATTGATAGGTGCTGACAGCTATTCAGACATAGCCCAAGGGCCAGATAAGAATGAATGCTCACTGAAAAGGTACATGCAAATACAAGATCTGACTGGGATTTATCAATTATTCACTAGAAACATCTAGTCAATAAAGCTGATGAAATCATCTGAAGGGAAAGTGATGATGAGTCAAAATAGGGTTGCTACTTTTTGTTATTATTTATTCACGACATTTCTGGTAAGGCCAGCATTTATTGACCATCTCTAACTGGCCTTGAGAAGGAGGTGGTAAGCTACCTTCTTGAACCACTGCAGCCGGTGTTTTAGGGAGGGAGTTCCAGGATTTTGACCCAGCGAAGTTGAAGGAACTGCAATATATTTCCAAGTGAGGATGGTGTGTGACTTGAAGGGAAATTTGGAGGTGGTGGTGTTCCTACGCACCTGCTGCTCTTGTCCTCAGTATTAGAAGTCAGGGCCTTGGAAAGTGCTATCAAAGAAGCTTTGGCAAGTTGCTGCAGTGCTTCTTGTAGATGGTGTACACTGCAGTCATGGTGCACCAGTGGTGAAGGAAGTGGATATTTAAGGTGGTGGATGGGTGTCAATCAAGTGGCTTTCTTTATCTTGGACAGTGTTGATCTTCTTGAGTGTTGTTGGAGCTGCACTTATCCAGGCGAGTGGAGAGTATTCAATCACACTCCTGACTTCTGCTTTGTAGATGGTGGACTGGCTTTGGGGAGTTAGGAGGTGAGTCACTCGCCTCTTCCGACATGTTCTTGTAGCTGAAGTATTGATGTGGCTACTGCAGTTAAGTTTCTAGTCAAAGGTGACCCCCAGGATGTTGATCGTGGGGGATTTGATGATGATAATGTTGTTGCATGTCAAGAGGAGCTGGTTAGACTTTCTTTTGTTGGGGATGGGCAGTGCCTGGCACTTCTGTAGCACGAACGTTACCTGCTACTTATCAGCACAAGCCTGAATGTTTTTCAGGTCTTGCTGCATGCAGGCAATGGACTGCTTCATTATCTGAGGAGTTGTGAATGGAACTCAACTCTGTGCAATGATCAGTAAATATCTCCACTTCTGACCTTGTGGTGGAGGGAAGGTCATTGATGAAACAGCTGAAGATGGTTGGGCCTCGGGAGATACCCTGAGGAACTCCTGCAGTGATATCCCGGGGCTAAGATGAATGGTCTCCAACAACCACAATCATCTTTGAGCTAGATATGACTTCAGCCAGTGGAGAATTTACCCCCTGATTCCCATTGACTTCAAATTTGTTAGGGCTCCTTAATTCCACACTCGGTCAAATTGCTGCCTTGATGTCAAAGCTTACCTCTGGAATTTGGCTCTTTTTTACATGTTGACCAAAGGCTGTAATGAGGTCTGGAGCTGAGTGGTCCTGGCAGAAGCTAAACTGCACACTGGTGAGCCGATTATTGATTAGTGTCTTTGATGGCTTTGCCCGCGACCCCTCCCATCATTTTGCTGAGGAATTGTCATGCAATTTATTTTTACGCCACTATTTCGAATATTGTGTTTAATTTTGATCCTTCGACATTCACAGGGCATTTGTCTATTGGAGAAGACCAATAGGGATGATTCCACAACTGAAAAATCTAGATTATGTTGGGATGAACACTGGAATTTGTAGCATGATTATGTTTTAAAAACTATGATTTTTAAAAGTTTAAGATGAAGTCAGAGAAGTTAGGTGACCGCACATCAACTCTGCTTAAAAACAAAACAGAGATCTTGGTTAGCAGGACAACAATGAACCCAGATCAAAGACCTTTTTCGAAAAGCAGAAACTGCAGGGGTATAACAGCTGAAGAACAATGGGTTTCACCCACCTACCCCATCCACGACCTTCAACATTCACTTCCTTCACCACCAACGCACAGTGGCAGCAGTGTATACCATCTACAAGATGCACTGCAGCAACTCACCAAGGCTCCTTCGATGGCACCTTCCAAACCCGTGACATCTACCACCTAGAAGGACAAGGGCAGCAGATGCATGGGAACACCACTTTCTGCAAGTTCCCCTCCAAGTCACACACCATCCTGACTTGGAACTATATCGCCGTTCCTTCACTGTCGCTGTGTCAAAATCCTGGAACTCCCTTCCTAACAGCACAGTTGGTGTACCTACACCCAAGGACTGCAGCAGTTCAAGAAGGCAGCTCACCACCACCTTCTTAAGGGCAATTAGGGATTCGCAATAAATGCTGGCATAGCTAGTGCTGCCCACAGTCCCCGAATGAATAGAAAAAAACTTTTAGATCATAAACAAGGCGTCAGTAGTTCTGGAAATGTAAATACGAATAGCAGTTGCTAACACCTGGAAACAATGGAAAGCCCGGGTGGTTCTGCTGTAGCCAGACTTGTGGATTTTGCATACTGGAAAAGACAATTGGTTATTGACTTTTGATTCCAGATAAATTCAACAGATTTTCAGAAGTCAAGTAGTCTGTAAGGAAGAAGAGCAGTGGTGGCAGTCTCAGCGAGGAAAGAGAGGGAACATTTGCTCTCAGAAGACTGATAGAGTGAAAAGCTGCCAAGACTTGAACCTGTTTTGAAAGTTGAAGTTTGTGGAGAAGTAAAGACCAAGAAGATCACCAGAGATCGCCTTATTCACGTATGTCCAGGTCGAGAGTGCTCGGAAGAAGTGAGCGAAGAGAACATTGACTTTGAGAAAGGTCGTGGAGATCCAACCCATTGCAACTGGGAGGAGTTTGCGACTTTTAGCTGCAAAGATTTCACTATCAAGGAAGACTGTGTAATGTATAAGTGTGGTGTGAGGTTTTCAAAAGTTTTAATAAGTGAAGAAAATATCTTTTTCTGTAATTTGGGGTATTGGCTACTTACAAAGTACAATTTAGTTAATGAGGATTTTTAATTTTAGTTGATATAATAAAAGGCTTAAAATGTGAAATCTTGTCGCTCAGTTCTTTAAATTGGTCTCGGGAGATCATATCTTGTGTTTTAACGTTAACTGTCTCACTGAGATCTTAACAATGTACATTGTACAATGGATTACTGCACATTTTGGCTGTAAGATTCGATAAGGCTTGAATTGGGCTCAGGATCATGATGTGCGAAGAACCCACGCTGGTTGCTTCCAATGCGGGCAGCCCACAAACTTTGTGCTGCCTACTAAGTGGGTTTGACCTGGGAAAGACACAAAAATGGCACAACATGGTAGACAGTGAGCTCCAAATTTCTCTGACACAGCACTGGAGACCTTAGTGGAGGAGGTGGACAAAGGGTCCTCTATCCAGAGGAGGCCAGGAGGCCCTTCAGATAGACACTGAGAAGGCAGGGGAGCAGATAGCCAGCGCAGTCAATGTTAGCAAAGTAGCCCTGGCTGCAGTGCCGCACAAAGTTCAATGACCTCACACGAGTGGTCAATGTCAGTGAACGCATCGTCAAATGCAATGTTCCACCAACTGCACACTGCTCAATGCACCACACCCCCCATCACTCACCTCCCAACAATTCCTATCAGCCATGACTCATGCCTCATTCATAGCTACACCTCACCTTCACACACTTAGCACTTCTGCAAGCCTCACATGCAAATCTCGCAGTTTGCACACAATGCCAGCTCTTCAACCAAATACATTGCACCACACTCACTGACACACTTCCCTCTGTCTTGTAGGACAAGTAGTACATAACTGCAGGCAGCAGCAGCAGTAGCTAACCAGTAAGGGATAGGTCTGGCCACATGTCCTCACCTCAATGGAGATGGTGCTCGCCATCATGGGAGTGACCACAATTGAGGCTGTGGACAGCAGCGGGACTGAAAGCATTGATGGTGATGGTATGCTCGTACCTAATCCTCCTCCTCGCATCTCCATCATCCCACAATCTCTTCTGATATGCAAGTTGCAGATGGTCTAAGCCAATGTTATCCAATAGGATTTCGATGCTCACCAAACTTGTGGCAATCAGGTCACCATTTTGCAACATGATACAAAATATTCATAAAACAGATGTGCAATCTTTTGAAAATAGGTTGGATGTTTTAAACCATCAGTAATCAAGACCAATACACAGTAAAACATGGTGACTTTAGAAGTTTGGAATGATAAACAGTAAAATACAATAACTATTGTTTATACAGAGAAAAAGCATCAGCAGTCATATGTACCCTACTAACAAAATAAAAATAACATAATAGTCAGATACTGCATTTATTATTGCAAATTTAAACATTCAGCGTGACACTTTGCAATCTGTTTTTTCCACCAGCATCCTGAATTTAGGCATAAACTTTTGGCAGACTAAACATCTCAAATCCGCCTCCAACTTCATGTCAAGAATCTTGGATCGATACTTCGACTTCATGAAAGTTACTGCCCAAAAAGTGGATTCAGAGAGTCGAGCCGAGCATTGAAAACAGTTCTGCGATGCCTGAGTAGAGAACCATGAACTCATTTTCCTTCAAAAGCCAACTCCACTGTATCAGATTCATCTTTCAACTGATGATTAATCTGACTTTGAAGCGAAAGCAAATCCGCTTCAAAACCGCGTCTGTCCAGGGAGAGTATACTGAAAGGCGAGCCCCTAACTTTCAAAATCAGAGAAGCGCTTGTCAAATTTGCTGAGTAGATTCTCCAACCACTTCACATACAGCTACTGTCAAAATCAGCATCTTCCGCATACCGCTGCAGATTTGGAAAATGTGCGCCACAAAAACTTTCAGTTTTGACTGAAACTCTTGTACATACTGTGCCAAATCGCAAATCAGCTTTCCCTTTCCCTGAAGGTTCAGATTGAGTTCATTCAAGTGGACGGTGATGTCAGTCAGAAAACCCAAGTCACATTGTCACACTTCAGCCTCAGAGTAATTTGCCAATTTTTCTTTCTCGACAAGAAAGTCTCGGATTGGAGTGAGCAAGGCAGAAAATCATTGCAAAACCTTCCCACGACTCAGCTACTGTACATTCATAAAGTAAATGATTTCAGTGAAATCTGACTCCACCAGTTCAGAACACTGCCGCGATTAAAATTGACACTTTTGACACCGTGTTCATCAAATCTTTCAGCGTGTCTTCCCCCCTCCATTTGAGCACAGAGCTTTTCTTGGTGTAAAATGGAGTGAAACGAGGCCAAATCTTCATTAGCAAGGTCATTCGCAGTCAGGTGCTGCTTCAGCGGACTGACAAATCCAGATTATTGTCTAAACAATGCAGATGCACCATCCATAGTGACTGATACTAACTTGTTCAAATCCAATTCAAACTTTTCCACAACACTTTTGAAAGTGTCAAAAATGTCGATGCCTCGACTGCGGCCTTTCAACCCATAAATTGCCAGCATTTCTTTGTGATTCCTCAAGTCTTTGGACACAAACCAAATCTAGAAAATGAACTGTGCAGTGACTCAGTTGTCACATGGCTCACTGAATGCCACTGAAAAAGACACACAGTTCTTCATCTAAGCCCACAGTTGGGCATCAAGGTTTTGTGCCAAATCTTGCAATTGACGAGCAACTGTCTGGTGACTCAACTGCGGATTGCAAACCTTTTGCATGATGTCATTTTTGTCTTTGGTTCATAATTTTCGAGCAGTTTCCTTAATTCTACAGATGATTTTTCACCAATTCTCCACCTGTTCTTTTTGAGGCAGAATCCAGACCACTTTGTATCGAGCCAAAGTCATCAGCCCAGACGACGAAAGAAATTGTTTCAAATTCTGCTGCTGCTGATTCAAATTTGACTTCAGACAAGCGATTTTTGTTGACTCAATTTTGGTTGGGGGTCTTCCAATCAAACTCATTGTGTGCACTTTGGAAATGCTTTTTCAAATAGTCCACCTTGTTTTAATGAACTTCTTTTACACAGCAATTTCTCGTTCCTTTTCACAATGGCAAATTCCAACTCCCATTCATGGTGAAATTTACGCTCGATTTTCTTCCAATCTCTCTGTTTCTTTGCTACAGTTTCCGCTAAAGGGCAGGTTTTTTTCATCACCCATCTCGGGTTCGCATTGGCATTATCTGATAACAAGCTTATCCATGTTTGAAATATGGGAAAAAATATTGAGGTAAATTGTGGCATCAATTCACCATATGCCTGTGGCCAATTCACCGCGTGTAACAAGTGGTGAAAACATTGGACAACACTGGTCTAAACCTCTTGCTTTCACCTCCTTCCCCTCCCCGCAACCCTCCCCTTCTGTCTTTTTCCTCTCTGATACCTAAGAACTGCAACCTGGCCAGGCAATGGTGCAGGGGCAAGATGTGGAATTGAAAGAAGAGACTGATGATGAAGGAACACTGTTACTTGCTCTCACACTTGCAACCACCAGCTCAGATACTACGCGTTCTTTAGAGGCATGATCTGTTTGTGGTGAGACACTGGGCATGAGTGGCCTGCAATCAGCGTGGGGAAAAGGGTAGTGCAGGTGCCAGCTCGCCAGAGAATAAGGTCACACACGAGTTCCTCAGCAGAGGACTCAGATGAGGACTTTGATTGGGTGGCATATAGAAAAAACCTGATTGGTATGCACACGGAAATGCTTGGTGCATTGACAAGCCTGCCAGAAAGACTGTGGTCCCTGTTGAGGAGCATGGAGGAGTCCAGCACCAACCTTGCACACGGCTTTATGCAAAGCATGAAGCCCATCCTTTCCAGAATGGAA
Source organism: Heterodontus francisci (assembly GCF_036365525.1). Taxonomy (NCBI): domain Eukaryota; kingdom Metazoa; phylum Chordata; class Chondrichthyes; order Heterodontiformes; family Heterodontidae; genus Heterodontus; species Heterodontus francisci. The sequence goes on along the minus strand of NC_090376.1, from coordinate 44,150,565 downwards.
GTGGTGTTGAAATCTATTACCACACTTGACCCAATCATGATGCAGCATCTCTCTCTCTCTCTCCCCCAACCGCACCCCCCCTCCTCACAAACTGTCCCTCTCCCCCTTAAATCTGTCATTATCACCCCTCTGTTCAAAATAAACAGCCCTTAATCCCTCTGTCCTTGCAAACTACCACCCATCTCCAACCTCCCTTTCCTCTCCAAAGTCCTTGAACATGTTGTCACCTTCTAAATCCGTGCCCATCTTTCCTGGAACTCCATGTTTGAATCCTTCCAATCGGGTTTCCGCTCCTGCCACAGTACCAAAATGACACTTATCAAAGTCGCGAATGACATCCTATGGGCTGAATTTTAAGGGACTGTTGGAGATGGGAACAGCAGTTGGGGTTCATAAAATTGCGACAGAAGACGTTGGACCAGACGTCCAATGTCTTGATGTGCCTTCTGCATTTTTACTGTCGGTGGCCGACCTGGAGGATGAACTTCGCACATCCTGTTTCAGTGCTGTATCTCTAAATAAATAAATAAAAATATATCCACACGGCGGGAAGGCAATTAAGGTATTTAAGAATATATATTAGTGAAGACGATAGCTGTAGACTCCAGAATGATATCAATTCTTTGGTCGAGTGGGCAGAAAAGTGGCACGTGGAATTCAATCCGGAGAAGTGTGAGGTAATGCGTTTGGGGAGGGCAAACAAAGCAAGGGATACACAGTAAACAGGAGGATATTGAGATGGGTAGAGGAAGTGCGAGACCTTGGAGTGCATGTCCACAGGTCCCTGAAGGTGGCTGGACAGGTAGATAAGAAAGCATATGGAATGCTTTCTTTTATTGGCCAAGGTATAGAATATAAAAGCAGGGATGTAATGCTGGAACTGTATAAAATGCTGGTTAGACCACAGCTGGAGCATTGTGTACAGTTCTGGTCACCACATTACAGGAAGGACATAATTGCTCTGGAGAGAGTACAGAGGAGATTTACAAGAATGTTGCCAGGGCTTGAAAATTGCAGCTATGAGGAAAGATTGGATCAGCTAGGGCTGTTTTCCTTAGAACAGAGGAGGCTGAAGGGTGACTTAATTGAGGTGTACAAAATTATGAGGGGCCGAGATAGAGTAGACAGGAAGGACCCATTTCCCCTAGCGAAGAAGTCAATTACCAGGGGCACAGATTGGTAGAAATATTAAAGGAGATGTGAGGAAAAACGTTTTCACCCAGAGGGTGGTGGGTATCTGGAATTCACTGCCCAGATCGATGGTGGAGGCAAAAATCCTGGATCTGCACCTGAAATGCTGTTACCTGTCAGGCTACAGACCAGGTGCTGGCAAGTGGGATTAGATTGGGCAGCTAGTTTTTTCTGGCAGCGCAGACACAGTGGGCTGAATGGCCTCTTCCTGTGCCATAACTTTTCGATGGTTCTATGGTTGTAAGAGCCCAATAGACAGCAATTTTATTCACTGGGTCCAATTTCAGAAAGTTGCATCGAGATCACAGGGCTTCAGAGCCTCACCTGGTTAAAGGATGCGACAAGGAGGCAGGAGCTCAGTGCTGGCTTCACTGGGATCCATCAGATGAGGCAGCATCTTTTGGCTGAGAGGGTGGATGAGGGAGGGGATTAAGAATCACTGTCAGAAGGGGGCAAATGTGCCCGCACTGCAGGCCAGTCATACCAGGGTGCCATTGGAGCGATGTCACCTCACCAGAGATGGCAAGTGAGGGAAAGGGGGGAGCAGTTTGCAGTGAAGGCCTTTCACTCAGGGAGAGGCAAGCTGTCATGGTCCTTATTCGCCCTGGCTTCGGGAGGAGGAGCAGCATAGAGGGGAGGGAGGTTCAGGCAAGGGCAGGAGCACGCCAGCAATGTGGGAGTCCACAGGAGGGCCAGCCTTGGGTATGGGACCCCAGAGAAGGACGCAGAGGGGCATGCCAACAGTCTCTTGCGTGCAGAAGAAGTTACCCACGATAGAATATCTATCAACCAAGGCTCGACTACCAGCAGATGTCAGAGCTGCAGTATCATCAAAGATGCTGCCTCTCCAGGGAGGCTGTCACTGACCTGTGCACCTTGATTCAGGATGAGCTGTGCACTATGGGACTTGGTGGACACCTGATGTCAGTGTCACTGGAGGTCACCGTGGCACTGAATTTCTATGGCACCAGATCATTCCAGAGATCAACTGGAGATATGTGTGGAATCTTGCATCAGTGCATCAAGGAGGTCACCTTTGCTCTGTTCAGGAGGGCCGGCGCCTATGTTCGCTACCGCACCGATCCAAAGAGTCAAGCTGAGAGGGCCAAAGGGTTCGGCGCCATCGCTGGATTATCCCAGGAGTAGGGTGTCATCGACTGCATGCATGTGGTCATCAAGGCTCCCGCAGTCCACCCAGTGGCTTTCATCAACAGGAAAGGCTTCCAGTCACTCAATGTACAACTAGTCAGTGACCAACACAAACAGATCATGCAGGTGTGTGTAAGGTTCCTGGGAGGAAGGTTTGATGGTGGCGTCGTGGTAATGTCAGTGAACTAGTAATCCAGAGGCCCATGCTAATGTCCTGTGACCATGAATTCAAATCCCACCACGGCAGCTGGAGGAACTCAAATTCGATTAATTAAAAATCTGGAATTTAAAGCTAGTCTCAGTAATGGTGCCATCAAACTATCATCAATTGTTGTAAAAGCCCATCTGGTTCACCAATGCCCTTTAGGGAAGGAAATCTGCCATCCTTACCTGATCTGGCCTACATGTTACTCCAGACCCACAGCAATATGATTGACTCTTAATGGCCTCTGAAATGGCCTAGCAAGCCATTCAGTCGTCAAGGGCAGTTAGGGCTGGGCAACAAATGCTGGCCTTGCCAGTGATACCCACATTCCATGAAAGAATTAAAAAGGCCATGATGCTTACATACTTCAGCAGTCCCAGGTGTCAGAACTTTTCCTTCCCCACATGTCTTCAGGGATAGATACTAGGAGACAAGGGATGTCCCCTGAGGACAGGGCTACTGATGCCTGTGAGGACCCCATGCATGGATGCAGAGGAGAGGTACAATACTTGCCACGGGTCAACCCGAGCAATCATCGAGCAGGCCATTGGTCTCCTGAAGATGAGACTCAGGTGCCGAGATCAATTTGGTGGAGTCCTTCATTCCGTATGCCCCAGCGAGGGTCTTGCGTATCATGGTAGCTTGCTGTGCACTGCACAACCTGGCGCTACAGAGCGGGGAGGCATTGACCAGTGAGGATATTGTGGAGTGCGATGCCTCCTCCAATGATGATGATGTGGAGGAGGATACTGCCCAGGCAGTGCCAGATAAGGGCCTCAGGGACAGCAGGAAAGTCGCCATGAGATACGCACAAGGAAGTCTTGAGAAGCCATTATACATTCACGTTTCTTATAACCTTTACCACCTTCTGGAACTGCAACAATAAAGACTTACCTTTAAGCAGCCCTGTTGTCGCCTTCTTCCTTCTGCACTGCAGCTCCCAGGTGCACATCGCAAAGTGTCAAGGTCAAAGCATTGAGCGTTCGCAGCTTGATCCCTCACTTCCAGTCCCTTCAGAGGAAAGGTTTAACTGAAGTCCCATAGGGCATCAACAGGAAGGAGATAACGTAAATTCTTTATTCTGTGTGACAACAAATGCAACCCTATCCATCGGAATGTACATTCACTCGTGAACCCCTAAGTGCAACTTAAATCTTTTCCAGGTGCTCTACATGGTGCACTCCCTACCTGTCAGCTGAGCTGGAGGCAGGCTGCTGACCTTGCTGCCCTGTGGCTTGGGAAGACCTTGGGCTGTCCTCTGGCTGCCTGAGGCATGGAGGCACCCGACACACTGAAGATTTCCTGCACAGGTGCAGGACCCTCCTCTGTCATTGGGGTTTATGGAGGCACTGGCGAAACTGGCAGAGGGACTGAGGAGTTGCTTCCCACACCAGGAGCACCCTAAGAGGAGCCCCTAGATGGGGGAGGCAGTCACTCCTCCCTTGCAAGGCACACCTGTACTTCCCAGGTGCTTCGTCACCTTCTGGCCTCGCCACTGCTGCATTGAGCTCACGGACAAGGTGCGTGTATGCAGTTCCTCTCACATCTCTAGTAGCCATTGAGTGGTCTGCTGGGTCAGGCTCTCGATGAAAGTCGTCAGTCTCTCAATGGGGATGTCACGTGTGCACCAGTCAGAGACATGGCAGCACTCAAGGCCTGGATGGACTCCTCCATCATCCATACCTGGGCACAAATAGCCTTTGGCATCTCTGCCTTACCTCTCACTGCAGCTGCAGCATTTCCCGTGTTTCCAGTAATTCCAGAGGCACGCCATCAGCCTAGGGCTCAGCAGGGCCTGGCCTCCAGAGTCCTCCAACTGTCAGTGGTGTCAGCTGTCACAGCCTCCGTCAGCTGTTCACATGCGTCTGTGATGCCTGAATGTAAATGCGAACAGAAACCCACCGATGTGATAGTATCTTTGCTGGTAAAGGGTGCGGGGGAATGATGTGACGGTGTACCCTCTGAGGCTTCCTCCTCCTCCTCAGAGGTGGCCAGCTCGATTGAATCTGCCTCCACTACACTCTTAGGCAGTGCATTCCAGATGTGAACCACTGTCTGTGTGAAAAGGTTTGTCCTCATGTCGCTATTGCTTCTCTTGTCAATTGTTCTGGATCCTTCCACCTGTGGGAACAGATTCTCCCTGTCTGCTCTGTCCAGACCCATCATGATTTTGAACACTTCTATCAAATATCCTCTCAACCTTCTCTTCTGCAGCTTACATGTTATATCTTTAATCTTTGCCAGTTCTGACAAAAGGTCATTGACCTAAAACATTAACTTGGTTTCTCTCCCCACAAGATGCTGCCTGGCCTGCTGAGTAGTTCCAGCATTTTCTGCTTTTTTTAAAGATTTCCAGCATCGGCAGTATTTCATTTTTTGTGTGCTTTAGGTTAATGACTAATTCAATGGAATTCTATTTCATAGAATCATAGAAACTTACAGCACAGAAGGAAGCCATTCGGCCCATTGTTCCTTAACTGGCTCTTTCAAAGTGAAGACGTGCTTAGTCTCACATCGCTGCTTTCTGGGAATTCCGTTGAGATTTCCGAACTTTAATTCATTATATGACCAAATTCAAGGGCATCTTCAGGGGGCCTATGTTCAATAAATTATAACCATCTGCACCAATAATCTCAGTATTCTAACATTCAGGATAGTGCCAGAGATAATGTGCAAATACATTTCTTCTCTTCACAGTGTAAGATTGAATGAAATTAAACAAAACAGAACAGATTCTAGCTTTGCTGCCTTTATTAGATTTCTAAAATGACTTATTTTCGATTTGCGATGTTACATTCTGCATTCTACATTCCATTCAGAGCGTGACGTCCGATGTCCTAGTATTTGATGTTTTGAATCTCTCTGATAATCCTTCTTATTACAGCTTGGTGACCTGGGCTAACTGGGTGGAGATATCCAAAAGACGGAGGTGGCAGATCTTTTTAACCTCCTCGATACTGATCTGAAGCTCGTGTTCCGGGCTGTTGCGGATTCTGCTGCTGAGCTGTTGGATGATGGTGTCAATGTCATTCATCCTGGCACAGATCACAAATGGGAAGTTGAATCTGTTCTTGTAGGAAGCAGTTAAGTCGCTAAGCTGGGATGTCTGGCCTGGAGTGAGATTGTTTAACCCGGCTTGGCTCCGCTCACTCTGGGATTCGGGTGACAGTGTTCCTCTGAGCAAATCCCTCCCAGCCAGGTCGGGAAGACATCGCAGGATTCCCTCTTTCCCTGTACAAATACAAGAGAAAATGGCAGCCTCATGATGCAAGTATTAAATATTACATATTTATTTCAAAATTAGTATCAAACTTTATTCGTTTCGCAATTCTTAGGCCTTTCTCACACGTAGTGTTGATGAAATGAACACATATATCACTGACACTGATATAATTCGTATAGTGCTATTTCTAAACTCTACACGGTCATATTGAATCTTAACGATCAATCAAGATAGAGAGAGGCAAGCTGTTACTGCAGTTCATTTCTGTGAATTAGTGAAATGTAAAAGTACAGCCTTTTTATCTTGGACAATGTGTTCCCATGTATACAATGAGAAGAGTAACAACAACCTGCATTTATATAGTGCCTTTATCAAATAAAAATTTACACTAAGCCACATAAGGTCAGGATAGCTGACCAGAAGCTTGTTCAGAGAAGTAGGTTTTAAGAAACTTCTTACAGGAGGAGAAAGAGGTAGAGAGGCGTGGAGGTTTAGGAAGACAATTCCAGAGTTTAGGACCCAGACAGCTGAAGGCACGATGAAGGAAAATGTGAAGAAAATTGTGGATGCACAATATGCCAGAATAGGAGGAGCACAGAGTTTTCAAGCAATGTGCCCGCAAAGCTGTGCGATGCGCAGCCCCACAAAAAATTTAAAAGGGACCATGCACTGAAAAATATGGGCCACGCACAACAACTAGATTTTAAGGGCAATATTGGTTGAAAGGATTTAGAGATAGGGAGGGGAGAGGCCATGGAGGGATTTGAAAATAAGGGGAGCACTGGACAAGTCTAGATTAGTGGTAATAAAGACATGGATGAGGGTTTCAGCACAAATGAACTGAGGCTGAGGCGGAGACTGGCGATGTTACAGAGGTGAAAGGAGGGGGTTTTGGTAATGGAGAGGATTAAGGAGTCTGAAACTCACATTAGGGTCAAATAGGATGCCAATATTGTGAATTCTAGTTCAGCCTCAATAGGTGGCCAGGGAGAGGGATGGAGTTGGTAGCTAGGGAACAAAATTTGTGGTGAGGACCCATTGTTCTCTTAATATTTAATTGGAGAAAATTTCTGCTCATTCAATACTAGATATCTGACAAGCAGCACGACAAATCACAGGCAATGGAGGGATTGAGAGACTAAACTGCCAGATTTTTAAAAATCTTTTTTCATGGGTTGTAAGCCTTGCTGACAATGCCAGCATGTATTGTCCATTTCTAATTGCCCTTGAGAAGGTGATGGTGAGCCGACTTCTTGAACCACTGCAGTCCATCTGGTGCAGGTACACCAACAGTGCTGTTAGGGAGTTCCAGGATTTTGCCCCAGCGATGGTGAATGAATGATGATAAGTCCCAAGTATGGATCGTGTGTGCCTTGAAGGGGAACTTGCAGGTGGTGGTGTTCACATGTGTCTGTTGCCCTTGCCCTACTAGGTGGTAGAGGTGACAGGATTGGAAGAGGCCGTTGAAAGAGGCTTGGCGAGTTGCTGCAGTTCATTTTGTATTTGGTACACACTGCTGCCACTGTGCGCCAGCAGTGGACGGGGTGATGATCAAGCAGGCTGCTTTGTCCTGGATGGTGTCGAGCTTCTTGAGTTTTGTTGGAGCTGCCCCATCCAGGCAAGTGGACAGTATTCCATAACACTCCTGACTCGTGATTTGTAGATAGTGGACAGGCTTTGGGGAGTCAGGAGGTGAGTTACTCGCCGCAGAATTCCCAGCATTTGACCTACTCTTGTAGCCACAGTATTTGTGTGGCTGGTTCAGTTCAGTTTCTGGTCAATGGTAACCCCAGGATGTTGATATTGAACGGCACACCCTGCCCAGTCAGCCGGGCAAAGTCTTCCTTACTAACATCCGGGGACTTGTGCCACAATTGGGAGATTTCTCCCACAGACTAGTAAAGCAATAGCCTGACATAGTCATACTCACCAAATCATACATTACAGCCAATGTACTGGACTCCTCCATCACCATCCCTAGGTATGTCCCATCGGACCGGCAGGATAGACTCCCCAGAAGTGGCGGCACAGTGGTATACAGTCAGGAGGGAGTTGCCCTGGGAGTCCTCAACATTGACTCCGGACATACCCAGGGATGGTGAAGTCTCATGGCATCAAGTCAAATATGGGCAAGGAAACCTCATGCTGATTACCATCTACCGCCCTCCCTCGGCTGATGAATCAGTACTCCTGCATGTTGAAAACCAATAGGAAGAAGCAGTGAGGTTAGCAAGGGCGCAGAATGTACTCTGGGTGGAGGTCTTCAATGCCCATCACCAAGAGTGGCTCAGTAGCACCACTGAGTCCTGAAAGACATAGCTGCTGGACTGGGTCTTCGGCAGATGGCGAGGGAACCAACAAGAGGGAAAAACCTGCTTGACCTCGTCCTCACCAATCTACCTGTTGCAGATGCATCTGTCTATGACAGTTTTGTCGGAGTGACCACCGTCCATTTGGAGATGAAGTCCCATCTTCACACTGTGGACACTGTCTATCATATTGTGTAGTACTACCAGCATGCTAAATGGGATAGATTCAGAACAGATCTAGCAGCTCAAAAACTGGGAATCCATGAGACACTGTGGGCCATCAGCAGCAACAGAATAGTATTCAACCAGAAACTGTAATCTCATGGCCCGGCATATCCCACAGTCTACCATTACCAACAAGCCAAAGAATCAGCCCTGGTTCAATGAGGAGTGCAGAACAGCATGCCAGGAGCAGCACCAGGCATACCTAAATATGAGGTGCCAACCTAGTGAAGCTACAACACAGGACTACATGCATGCTAAACAGCAGAAATAGCATGTAATAGACAGAGCTAAGTGATCCCACAACCAATGGATCAGATCAAAGCTCTGAAGTCCTGCAATATCCTGTCATGAATGGTGGTGGACAACTAAGCAACTAACTGGAGGAGGAGGCTCCACAAACACCCCATCCTCAATGATGGGGGAGCCCAGCATGTCAGTGCAAAAGACGAGGCTGGTGCATTTGCGACCATCTTCAGCTGGAAGTGCTGAGTGGATGATCCATCTCGGCATCCTCCTGAGGTTCCCAGGATCACAGACGCCAGTATTCAGCCAATTTGATTCACTCCATGTGCTATCACTGTGACGGTGGCATAGTAGCAATGTCACTGAACTAGTAATCCAGAGGTCCAGGCTAATGCTCTGGGGTCATTGGTTCAAATCTTACCATGGCAGCCGGTTGAATTTAAAATTAATTAATAAATTCAATTAATTCATTTTTAAAAATCTGGAAATAAAAGCTAGTCTCAGTAATGGTGCCATGAAACGATCATCGATTGTTGTAAAAACCCATCTGGTTCATTAATGTTCTTTAGGGAAGGAAATCTGCCATCCTTACCTGGTCTGGCTTACATGTGACTCCAGACCCACAGCAATGTGGCTGACTCTTAACTGCCCTCTGAAATGACCTAGTAAGCCACTTAGTTCAAGGGCAATTAGGGTTGAACAACAAATGCTGGCCTTGCCAGCGATGCCCACATCCCACAAAAAAACAAAAAATAAGTCAAGAAGTGACTGTAGGTACTGAATACAGCAAAGATTATTGTTCCTCACAACACTGCGGCAATTGTATTGAAGACTTGTGCTCCTGAACTAGCCGGACCCCTAGCTAAGATGTTCCAGCACAGCTACAACACTGCTATCTACCGGAACATCTGGAAAATTGCCCAGGTTGTTCCTATCCACAAAAAGCAGGACAAATCCAATCTGGCAACTATTGCCCCATCAGTCTACTCTCGATCACCAGCAAAGTGATCAAAGGTGTTGTCAACAGTGCTATCGAGCACCACTTACACAGCAATAATCTGCTCACCGATGTTTAGGGTTCCACCAGAGCCACTCGGCTCCAGACCTCATTACAGCCTTGGTCCAAACATGGACAAAGAACTGAATTCAAGAGGTGAGGTGAGAGTGACAGCCCTTGATATCAAGGCAGCATTCAACCAAGTGCAGCATCAAGGAGCAAAATTGAAGTTAAAGGGAATCAGGGGGAAAACCCACCACTGGTTGGAGTCATACCTGGCACAAAAGAAGATGGCTGTTATTGTTGCAGGCCAAATATCTAAGCCCAGGACATTACTGCAGGAGTTCCTAGTCCGAACCATTTTCAGCTGCTTCATCAATGATCTTTCCTCCATTGTAAGATCATGGGCTGGATTTTATGAGGCTGCCACCGAGTACGGCGGCGACTGTAAAAGATGGTGTTCACTCCACAGAGCCGCCGTGATCTTAAACGCGGCGGCTGATTAACATGCCCGGGGTGGACAGCCCCCCCTCAATGACGTGGAGGATGCAGGCAAACCATCCCCAGCAACAGCATCTGGCGTCACTCTGCCGGTGCCGGTGTCATTTTTAAAGGGCTTAGAGCCCTAAATGACAGTTTGAATTTTTAAAGAGGCAGTGCTTTTAAAAGTATTTAAAAACATTAAAAAATCTTTCCAGCCAATCTCCCACCCACCATTAGCTTTACATGTCATTCCTGCCCCCCAAAAATACTTACCTTCAGTACCTGACCTTACCCGCACAAATGTTTGTCCTTTACCCCTTCCCATCACCCCCTCGACCAATCAGGTAAGTTTGACCCCACTTCCCCCCACTGAGAAAATTACCTCCTTCCCCCTTCTCCACAGGTGTTGCGCCTTGTTTCCCTGGACGGGGATTTCCCTGGACAGTGCAGTCCGCCAGGATGAAGATCATGGCGGCAAATCAGGAGTTGAAGGGAACTTCATTAATGTAGGTAAGTTAATTTATTTAAAATATAAATCGTGGTCCCGTCGCTGAGTGGCAGGGGCACCGTCATGAGGTCTCTCAGCCTCCGTTGAGATTGGGACAGGCCCTGCTGGCATTGGGGTCGGTGGTGGGCCTCATCCAGAGCAATCTTCATGCCCCCCCCCCACCCTGCCACCATTCCCGACATCAAGGGCTCTATAAAATTCAGTCCCATAAGTGGGAATGTTCGCAGATAATTGAACAGTGTTCAGATACGTGGCTGTAAGAAGTCATCCACAGAGTTGCCAAAATACATAAACTGGCAGAGACAGGAGAATTTATAATGGAGAATAGGGAAATGGCAGAGAAACTAAACAATTACTTTGTGCCTGTCTTCACTGAGTAAGATACAGAAAATCTCCCAAAAATACAAGGGAACCAAAGGACTTGTGAAAATGAGAGACTGAAATAAATTAGTATTTATAAAGAGGTGGTACTCGAAAAATTAACTCATTGAAAGTTGATAAATCCCCTGGACCAGATGATCTGCATCGCAGAGTGTTTAAGGAACAAAGAACGATACAGCACAGGAACAGGCCATTCGGCCCTCCAAGCCTGCGCAGATCTTGATGCCTGCCTAAACTAAAACCTTCTGCACTTGCGGGGACCGTATCCCTCTATTCCCATCCTATTCATGTATTTGTCAAGATGCCTCTTAAATGTCGCTATCGTAACTGCTTCCACCACCTCCCCCGGCAGCAAGTTCCAGGCACTCACCACACTCTGTGTAAAGAACTTGCCTTGCACATCCCCTCTAAACTTTGCCCCTCGCACCTTAAACCTATGTCCCCTAGTAACTGACTCTTCCACCCTGGGAAAAAGCTTCTGACCATCCACTCTGTCCATGCCGCTCATAACTTTGTAAACCTCTATCATGTCGCCCCTCCAGCTCTGTCGTTCCAGTGAAAACAATCAGAGTTTATCCAACCTCTCCTCATAGCTAATGCCCTCCAGACCAGGCAACATCCTGGTAAACCTCTTCTGTCCCCTCTCCAAAGCCTCCACATCCTTCTGGTAGTGTGGCGACCAGAATTGCACACAATATTCTAAGTGTGGCCTAACTAAAGTTCTGTACAGCTGCAGCATGACTTGCCAATTTTTATACTCTATTCCCCGACCGATGAAGGCAAGCATGCCGTATGCCTTCTTGACTACCTTATCCACCTGCATTGCCACTTTCAGTGACCTGTGAACTTGTACGCCCAGATCTCTCTGCCTGTCAATACTCCTAAGGGTTCTGCCATTTACTGTATACATCCCACCTGCATTAGACCTTCCAAAATGCATTACCTCACATTTGTCCGGATTAAACTCCATCTGCCATTTCTCCGCCCAAGTCTCCTACCAATCTATATCCTGCTGTATCCTCTGACAATCCTCATCACTATCTGCAACTCCACCAACCTTGGTGTCTTCCGCAAACTTACTAATCAGACCAGCTACATTTTCCTCCAAATCATTTATATATACTACAAACAGCAAAGGTCCCAGCACTGATCCCTGTGGAACACCACTAGTCACATCCCTCCATTCAGAAAAGCACCCTTCCACTGCTACCCTCTGTCTTCTATGACTGAGCCAGTTCTGTATCCATCTTGCCAGCTCACCTCTGATCCCGTGTGACTTCACCTTTTGTACCAGTCTGCCATGAGGGACCTTGTCAAAGGCTTCACTGAAGTCCATATAGATAACATCCACTGCCCTTCCTTCATCAATCATCTTTGTCACTTCCTCAAAAAACTCAATCAAATTAGTGAGACACGACCTCCCCTTCACAAAACCATGCTGCTTTTCGCTAATAAGTTTGTTTGTTTCCAAATGGGAGTAAATCCTGTCCCGAAGAATCCTCCCTCATAATTTCCCTCCCACTGACGTAAGGCTCACCGGCCTATAATTTCCTGGATTATCCTTGCTACCCTTCTTAAACAAAGGAACAACACTGGCTACACTCCAGTCCTCCGGGACCTCACCTGTAGCCAATGAGGATGCAAAGATATCTGTCAAGGCCCCAGCAATTTCTTCCCTTGCCTCCCTCAGTATTCTGGGGTAGATCCCATCAGGCCCTGGGGACTTATCTACCTTAATGCTTTGCAAGACGCCCAACACCTCCTCCTTTTTGACAACGACATGACCGAGACTATCTACACTCCCTTCCCTAGACTCATCATCCACCAAGTCCTTCTCTTTGGTGAATACTGATGCAAAGTAATCATTTAGCACCTCTCCCATTTCCTCTGGCTCCATACATAGATTCCCTCCTCTGTCCTTGAGTGGGCCAACCCTTTTCTTGGTTACCCTCTTGCTCTTTATAGACGTATCAAAAGCCTTGGGATTTTCCTTAATCCTGTTTGCAAATGACTTTTCATGACCCTTTTTAGCCCTCCTGACTCCTTGCTTAAGTTCCTTCCTACTGTCTTTTTATTCCTCAAGGGCTTCGTCTGTTCCCAGCCTTCCAACACTTACGAATGTTTCCTTTTTCTTTTTGACTAGGCTCACAATATCCCGCGTTATCCAAGGTTCCCGAAACTTGCCAAACTTATCCTTCTTCCTCACAGGACCATGCTGGTCCTGGATTCTAATCAACTGACGTTTGAAAGACTCCCACATGTCAGATGTTGATTTACCCTCAAACAGACGCTCCCAATCTAAATTCTTCAGTTCCTGCCTAATATTGTTATAATTAGCCTTCCCCCAATTTAGCACCTTCACCCGAGGACTACTCTTATCCTTATCCACAAGTACCTTAAAACTTATGGAATTATGGTCACTGTTCCCGAAATGCTCCCCTACTGAGACTTCGACCACTTGGCCGGGCTCATTCCCCAATACCAGATCCAGTACGGCCCCATCCCTAGTTGAACTATCTACATATTGTTTCAAGAAGCCCTCCTGGATATTCCTTACAAATTCTGCCCCATCTAAGCCCCTAGCACTAAGTGAGTCCCAGTCAATATAGGGGAAGTTAAAATCACCCACCACTACAACCCTGTCACCTTTGCATCTTTCCAAAATCTGTCTACATATCTGCTCCTCTACCTCCCGCTGGCTGTTGAGAGGCCTGTAGAAAACCCCCAACATCGTGACTGCACCCTTCCTATTCCTGAGCTCCACCCATATTGCCTCGCTCCATGACCCCTCTGAGGTGTCCTCCCCCAGTACAGCTGTGATATTCTCCTTAACCAGTAATGCAACTCCCCCACCCCTTTTACATCCCCCTCTATCCCACCTGAAGCTTCTAAATCCCGGAACATTTAGCTGCCAATCCTGTCCTTCCCTCAACCAAGTCTCTGTAATAGCAACAACATCATAGTTCCAAGTATTAATCCAAGCTCTAAGTTCATCTGCCTTACCTGTTATACTTCTTGCATTGAAACAAATGCACTTCAGACCACCAGTCCCGCTGTGCTCCGCAACATCTCCCTGCCTGCTCTTCCTCTTAGTCTTACTGGCCTTAATTACTAGTTCCCCCTCATTTATTTCACCTGCTGTCCTACTGCTCTGGTTCCCACCCCCCTGCCACACGAGTTTAAAACCCTCCTGAGTGACGCTAGCAAACCTCGCAGCCAGGATATTTGTGCCCCTCCAGTTTAGATGCAACCCACCCTTCTTGTACAGGTCCCACCTGTCCCGGAAGAGATCCCAATGATCCAGATATCTGAAACCCTCCCTCCTACACCAGCTGTTCAGCCACGTGTTTAGCTGCACTATCTTCCTATTTCTAGCCTCATTGGCACGTGGCACAGGGAGTAATCCCGAGATTACAACCCTGGAGGTCCTGTCTTTTAACTTTGGAGATGGCTATACAGATAGTGGATGTATTGGTGGTTATCTTTCAAAATTCTATAGATTCTGGAATGGTTCCTGCAGACTGGAAAGTAGCAAATGTAACCCCAATATTTAAAAAGGGAGGGAGAAAATGGAGAACTTCAGACCTGTTAATTTGATGTCAATCGTAGGGAAAATGTTAGAATCTATCATAAAGAATGTGATAACTAGACACTTAGAAAATAATATGATTAGGCAGAGTCAACATTGATTTATGAAAAGGAAATCATATTTGACAAACCTGTTGGAGTTTTTTGAGGATGTTACTTGTGGCATAGATAAAGGAGAACCAGTGGATGCGCTGAATTTGGATTTTCAGAAGGCTTTTGATAAGGTCTCACACAAGAGGTTGTAAACAAAATTAGAGCACATCGGATGGGGGCAGTATACTGGTATGGATTGAGAATTGGTTACCAGACAAAAAACAGAGAGTAGGAATCTACAGGTCATCCTCAGAATGGCAGGCTGTTACTAGTGGGGTATCGCAAAGATCAATGCTGGGACCACAGCTGTTCAGAATCGATATAAATGATTTGGATGTGGGGATCAAATGTGAGATTTCCAAATTGGCTGATGATATAAAACGAGGAGGGAATGTAAGTTGTGAGGAGAATGCCAAGAGGCTTCAAGGGAACTTGGACAGGCTAAGTGAATGGGCAAGAACATGGCAAATGGAATATAATGTGAAAAGGTGTGAAATCATCCACTTTTATAGAAAAAACAAAAAGACAGTATTTCTTAAATGGTGAGAGTTTGGGAAGTGTTGATGACCAAAGAGACCTGGGTGTCATTGTTCACGAGTCACTAAAAGGTAGTATGTAGATGCAGCAAGCAATTAGGAAGGCAAATGTTATGTTGGCCTTCATCGCAAGGGGATTTGAATACAGGAGTAAAGAAGTCTTGCTGCAATTGGACAGAGGCTTGGTAAGACTGCACCTGTAGTATTGTGTACAGTTTTGGTCTCCTTTCCTGAGGAAGGATATGCTTGCCATAGAGAGAGTGCAACGGAGGTTCACCAGATTAATTCCTGGGATGGCTGGATTGTTTTATGAGGAGAGATTTAGGAAACTGGGCCTGTATCCTCTGGCGTTTCGAAGAATGAGACGTGATCTCATTGAAACTTACAAAATTCTTACAAGATGTGACAGGGTGGATGTAGACAGGATGTTTCCCCTAGCTGGTGAGACTAGAACCAGGGGACATATTCTCAGAATAAGGAGCAGGCCATTTAAGACTGAGATGAGGAAGAATTTCTTCACTCAGAGGGTGGTGAATCTTTGGAATTCTCTACCCCAGAGGGCTGTGGAAGCTCAATCATTGAGCATATTCAAGACAGAAATAGATAGAATCACAGAATCATTACAGTGCAGAAGGAGGCCAGTTGGCCCATCATGTGCGCACTGGCTCTCAATGAGCAATTCCCTCAGTATCATTCCCCTGTTTTCTCCCCATAACCCTGCACATTCTTCCTTTTCATAGAACTGACTAACTCCCTTTGGAATGCTTCAATTGAGCCTGCCTCCAATCACATTCTCAGGCAGCACATTCCAGACCTTAACCACTTGCTGCGTAAAAATGTTTTTCCTCATGTCACTTTTGCTTCTCTTACCAAATACTTTAAATCTGTGCCCTCTCATTCTCGATCCTTTCATGAGTGGGAAGAGTTTCTCTCTACCTACTCTGTCCAGACCCCTCATGATTTTGAATAGCTCTATCAAATCACCTCAGCCTTCTCATCTCCAAAGGAAAATGATAGATTTCTTCATGCTAATGACGTAAAGGGATATGGGGATAGCACAGGAAAGTGACTTTTAGGTAGATGATCAGCCATGATCTAATTGAATGTTGGAGCAGGCTCGACAGGCTGAATGACCTACTCCTGCTCCTATGTTCCTTTATTCCTATGTTCCTCACTTAAATGGGCAATTTGTGAAAATGCATGTTGTCTAACAATGCACATCTAGCCATCTTGGGGGTGAATGCTGAAAAAAATCAGTAAATAGACCAATTAGGATAACATATTGGGTTTCCTGTAAATAATATAACATCGAGCAGTCTTAAATATTTTCCTACCTCTGGACTTCAATAACAGAATGTTAAATTGTTTCATCAAAATGTCTGACTAGCATCTGCTAAATTATCCAATAAGTGAAATCTTTAATGACACTGTATATTATCCAATATCACTCTTTCTATCCAAACCTCTTGATCTGAGTTTGAAAACAATGTGAAATACTGCTACAGCTTTAAATAAATGTATGGTCCTAAAGACCGAGTGGATCATCATCTTGGTCAGTGAAATCAAAATGTGTGCATTCCCCATGATTAGGCATCAACTGAGTAAGAATAATTAACATTTCTGACTGGAGCAGGACTGTAGATTTAGATAAATTCGCAGAGGGTTCAATTTTCCTTTATTATGGAGCAGATCTTTCTTTTCATCTCCTGGGTTAAGGAAGAACACAAGACAGTTTCCAGGAGGAGAGTCAGGAAATACAATCCTGCACTGCCACCTGGAGCTTGATTCGGGGCACAGCCTCAATCCAAGGGAAGGAGAAGCTTTCTCAAGTTTTATCTCCAGACTGCAGTGTCAGTTTGAATGGCAAATTAATGGAGGACTCAGCAGGTGCTGTTCTGTCCAATCAAAAAATCTAGGTGCCGATGTCACCGTCTCCCCTGCACCAGGCTGGTGGGCCTCAGATATTCCCAATTCTTTCAGCAACCAGTGCTGTTTTATCACTATTATATGGGAGTTAGGGCTCAAGCCTCCTCCAGACTGCACCAACAGCCACTAACTATTTGCCTCACAAGCAGTAATACCATGAACAACACTAAAAGTAAAATGAGCCTCTCATGTTATTTTACAGCATTATCATTAGTTCCCAGCAAGTTAACAATTGGACAACTTAATTGATTTATGCATTTCGACTTAAACGGCTTCTGGTAGAATATGCCATGTTTTTGGAAATAATTTCAAATAATTAAATGGTGTGCTTTAAAAAAAGACCATCACATACAATCTGAACTTGGTACTGCCCAATATAGAAACAAGCCATGACAATAGAAAAGGAACTTGGCGCCACCTGCTGACTGACCACTGTATTTCAGATGAGGCATTTTTTCCAACGAGATACAAGCAGAATATTGAATAAAATTAATATATGACAATTTCTTCTCAAAGGAAGAAGATATCCTTGACCAATGGCAGAGAACAGCCACAGATGGTGGAGTCCCATCTCCAGCCTCTCATCCCATTCTAGAGAGTGAGCCCTGGAACTCGCCTGCAGGCATAATGGAGGAATGGGGACAGGATAGGTGGGAGAAGTGTCAGCTGTAGTTTTTACGGATTCATCTTCTCATGACTTTTTAGCTGCTGCAACAGACACAATCTGTCATCGTGTTCACTACAAACCCTTTCTCTGTACAGAAAGTGAAATGGCCAATGCTTTCTTCATCTACTCATGCTTATCTCTCAATCTTTTGTACCCACTCAGATGTGCCAAAGCAACAAACAGAGAAAGACAAGCAAAAGGATCCTGGCTCCTCTCCTTCCAGGTCTGCTGGCAACTCTTCACATGTTCACTAATCACCATCTCTCCTCCACACTCAGTCATCAGGGGAAGGAGGTTAGTTGGTGAGACTATGTGGAGTGCACAGACTGAGACAGAACATAAAGGGTTGGAAATGCAAGATAAGGAGGCAGACATGGTTATCTGAAGAGTCTTGGGACCTAGATGTTAAGGTCCTGCTTTTAAAAGGATGCTTGTTGGCCATTAAATATATTGTGGATGCTGTCCTTGAATGTGCTGCAGATAGATATTGGCTCATTTGGAAGATTCAGCTACCTGCATCTGCAGCACCATTATATGTATGTATTACTGCAATCCACCCTGAAGCACGTGGTAACCCCCACAATGACCTACAGCAGAGGCCTCCACATTAGAGGGACTAAGGACAGTCAAACCTTCAAATAAGGGAAGGTGTGAATGTTACTATAAATACCTTGAATGCCAGAGTGGAGAGGGTTTTCTCTTCTACACTCTGAGTGATTGGGGACTAAATACGTGCATCTCTTGGGGCTTCAAAGATCTGATGTGGAAGCTTTCAGGCATCTTTCTCATTACTGGCCAACTAAAGCCAAATTCCAGCATGAGTTGTTTGGCATAAATAGTCCCATGATGTTGCTTTCAGGTCATTACTATGTGCCCTCCCAACAGCATTCCCAGATGTCTGCAGACAAGATGCAACTTGTATCAGATCGTTCTAATGCTCAGGGTACAGAGACAAAGACCCCTCAGCCCCAAAAATCCCCTGCAAGATGCAGCAGCCAGACACATTATACCCAACCATCAGCAAGCACTGAGGAAAGACGTGAAAGCTTGAAAAGGTACACAACTGTAGGCATCAAGGGAGCAGCCTGAGAGGAAGAAAGAGTAGAAAGCTGCACAGATCTTTTAGCAATAGAAGTTTGATTGCAATATAGTTATGTGTGCAATGTTCTTGACTTTTGGGGTGTACCCTGGTCAACACATCATAATTGAGAGATGTGGAACCTGTTTATGACAGTGTCTGTCCGTGAATCTATTGGTGGGTTGGGAAAGGAGGGACATGGACAGAACTGTTGTTGCAATGGGCAGATATAATAGTTAGGAGAAGTATTCGGTGGGCTTGAATACCTTTTACAGCCAGCTTAGATGAAGAGACCGAGAGTAATGTATCTAAGTTTGCTGATGATACAAAGCTGGATGGGAATGTTAGCAGTGAGGAGGACACAAAGAGACTGCAAAGAAGTATAGACAGGTTAAGTGAGTGGGCAACAAGATGGTAGTTGGACTATAATGTGGTGAAGTGTAAGGTTATGCATTTTGGTAGTGTCAGGCAAGCCCCCCCACCTGCCAAGAATGAGGAAAATTAATTTCGCCACATGAACATTGATTTTGGACTGTTGTTGGTAAAGAAAGAACTTGCTTTAAAAAACAATGGGAGACTTTGGCTCGAGAGAGACATTAGCATATCAACAGACAGTACTTCAAAGGACAAACGGGCTATTCCCTACTCCAATTTAATCCACAATAGATTTTTGATTACCAGACATTGAAAGTGGAAAGGTAAGCATTCCAGGTTAACTACTAAGATGGCCGAATACACAAACAGACGTGAGCGGGCCAGTTTGTGTCACATGACTAACTGACTGTTGGAGATTTTTGAATTTGAACTTCCAGCGAGGAATTTGAAAGCAGAAAGCTGTTTTCTCCTGGACTGAGAACACTCCTCTCATCTCGCTCTCACCAGCTTCGGAAACCATTGAAGACACATGAACTCCAAGAAAGAAAAGTCTCCTACAGTGAACAAGGTTTGAGAAGAATACTGGGCCCCAATGAAGAGCAAGACTACTTACAAAAGGACGACAGTGAGCTCGAAGCACAGTAAACAAGAAACTCTTCTGATATTGCCTCAAACCTGTCCATTTTATTTTTCTTCTCTTTTCTGTCTCTATTTGCATGTGCATATCGTGTACG
Organism: Heterodontus francisci; assembly: GCF_036365525.1. Classification (NCBI taxonomy): domain Eukaryota; kingdom Metazoa; phylum Chordata; class Chondrichthyes; order Heterodontiformes; family Heterodontidae; genus Heterodontus; species Heterodontus francisci. Next base: position 44,130,654 of record NC_090376.1, on the reverse strand, counting down.
CATGCTAGTATGGCGCGGCGTATATCAGTAGGAGTTAACCGTATTAGAGTTTAAATTTAAGGTTTAATAATTTCACTTTTCTTCTTTAAACCTAAGAAAGCCTGTTTCATGCTAATTTCTTTACTTTATAATTGGAAACTGGTGAACAAAGGGGGAGCTCAAAAACACAGTGTGATTAAAATTGAACCCTGTTACAATAAGACCAGGTGAAGACCAGGTGAAGACCTTTCTCACCTGGTTGTAACAGTAGTAAGAACAGAAAAGCAGAAATATTTTTTTTTTTAAAAAGGTGTGAAACTTTTAACTGTTGATGTTCAGAAAGACTTGGGTGTACTTGTGCAAGAACACAGCAAGTTAATATGCAGACACCACCAAGCAATTAGGAAGGCAAATGGCATGTTGGCTTTTATTGCAAGGGATTGGAGTACAAGAACAGGAAGTCTTGCTACAATTGTGTAGAACTTTGGTGAGACCACACACCTGGAGTACTGTGCACAGTTTTGTTCTCCATATCTAAGGAAGGATATACTTTGTCTTGGAGGCGGTAGAGAGAAGGTTCACTGAATGGGTTCCTGGGATGAAAGTGTTGTCCTATGATGAGAGGCTGAGTAAATTGTGTCTGTGTTCTCTGGAGTTTAGAAGAATGAGAGGTGATCTCATTGAAGCATTTAAGATTATGAAGGGCTTGACAGGGTAGACACTGAGGGTCAGATTTTCAACCCCGCTGAGAGCAGGAATGGCAGAGTGTGCAATTTGAGTCCCGATGTCTCTAGAATGTGATGCTATTTTCGATATGCCGCTGGTAGGGAAGGAACAGGTCGGGCACCCGTGTTCAATTAAGTGCCTGTTGAGCTCATTAAAGAGCTCATTAAAAGGCTTGTCAGTAGCAGGGAGTAGTTTTTAAAAGCTGGGGATGGGAAAAACACCACTAGGGGACACAATGGGGTTATGAAGATATGAGCAGTATGGAGGGCCAGGAGGACTATGAGAAGGGCCGATTAAATTAATTCAGAGGCAGCAAATGAAGCTTTGCGGCTTCAGATGTGTCTCAGTGTAAATATTGCTGCAGCTGGAAGAGTTTAATGTCACAGTGGAGAGTGGCAGGAAACCGGATAGGGAAGTAAGCCCACTGGCATCACTGTGGCAACTGGAGTTGGCACGGGAAGGCCTGGTGAACCCTCATGCCCACAGCTGACTCTGTCTCACCCTCCTCCTCCTGCTTATACGTGATTTGTGGTTTACCTAGTGTTCCCCTTTCTACGCTGATCCGTGGCCCAACCGAGGTGAGTGGGTCTGCACTGCTGGAGGTGCCGAGGTATGATGTGACGGTGCAGTTTCCAAGGAATTCTCCCCAGCTGTTGATTTCAGTGCCGAATGCAGCGTTGCCTTGGAAACCTCTCCGCGACTGGCCCAGTGGGAGACTGAAGACAATGGTCATGAGAAGTGGTTCTAATCTTCAAGTACCCTAGCACATCCTGTCCCTTATATGACAGTGGAA